>NW_008238966.1:1692368-1708198 GCF_000691975.1 Corvus brachyrhynchos
GGAATTCCTCAGAAAGGGATCAGATTCTTCCAGAACAGAAAAAACTCTCCTTTGGATGAGCACCCAGTGCTCATGCTGAACTGGTGTGGGTTTCTTTCTTTCCTTTTTAAAAGAGGGAGGTCATCCTGCTTTCACTCCCCTCTGCTTTGGGAAATCATTATCAGCCTTTCTGCCAGATGCAGGAAATCAACAAAATGAGAACTGTGTCTACCTATTTTTTCTATACACTCCCAGCTATAGTGGCACAGCCTTCGCTTGGAAAAATAAAGAGTCCTCTTTTTGTGAATTCTAAACTGAGGATTTTGAAGTCGCCTAAGAACAAGAAGATCCTTCACACAGAAAAAACAGTATTTATCATTGTTAACACCCTTCTTGTTATTTTCAAAATAACTTGACTATTGTCAAGCCAAGAAAGAAAAACCTTTCACTACAGGGAATCAGGATTGGAATACATGTATTTCCTTTGTGCAAGGACCCCTGATCCATGGAGTGTTTGAAATGTTAAAAGGAATATGGAAGAGCAGATTTAATTTAAATGTTGACATACATTTATCTAATCTCAGACCTATATGAAAGCTTGGCTTATATAGGAACTGGGGAGAAACAACATCTTTTGGGCAGGGAGAAGGAAGGAAGAAGGAACTATGTGGGTTCTTGTAATTCAGATAAAGAGTCCAGAAAATGGCCTTGCCTGCTATTTGCTGTAAAATGTATCATTCTCTCCTCCCTCTAAAATATTTTTGCTACTGAGAGAAGGGCTTTTGATCAAGTATTTGACACATTTCTCAAGGAACACACAAATCTAACCTTTTTTTGCTGGGCATGAGTGAGAGGAGCATGCACATATGCAAAGACCCATCCTTTTACTGAGGTTTTAGAGTGGGGAAAAAAATCCCACAGGCTAAGTTTTCCCTACTGATAATTTATTGTCCCTTTTCCTTCCCACAAATTCACTTCAGCACCAAATACAGCTACCTTTGGCTACTAAAATTTTAAGAAAACATTTTAGAAACATCTGCACTTAAATGCTTCATGGACTCCAATTTGCAAATGCAACTCACATACACATTTGTTCCAGAATCTGGAGAAGACACAGAAGTGTTACTTCACATCACTCCAAGAAATTATATATTCTTGAGACAGAACAAAACATTGCATATCCATGTGCTCAATGAATTAGTTTTAGCTTTGACACACAAGCTCTCCAGATCTCAAAGCTCTCTCTTCTTCTCACATCCCAGAAGATCATGAACCCCACCTCCTCCATCACTGGGGACAAAATGCCCATGAAATGGTTTTCATACAAGTTGTGGGTCACAGTCCAGAAAGTGTTTCAAAAGCAGCAATAAAGAGCAGGAATAATTTAAATCAATGTATTTTTCTTTCCATTATTACCTGTCCCAGTCCATGCACACTGACAATCACTAAGAAGTAAATCAAAGCCAGTGCCTAAATCCTTTTCCCATGACACCTGTAGAAAATAGGTTGCTTCTGGATCAGAAACTGGATGAATTCTGTTCAAAGTCTTCTCCATCTTCCCAACACCTGTTTAAAAAGCAAGAAAATCTTGTTAAAACCACTGGGGTGCTTAACAGCTTTACATAACTAGCTTGGGGGTTGGGGGGGGGGGAAATATACAAACACAAGCGTGCTTGTAATTTTATTCTAACTTTCCTCCCCAAATTCAGTTTGTCAGAGAACTGGTGGTACTTTCAAACAGGAAACTGGATTATAATAAGTAAGGTTTAAAAGAACAGTGCCAACAACTAAGTGTATTTGAATAGTCTCAAATTAAGACGCTGTCAGGAAGCTAGGGGACAGGAAATTACTACACACAAGCTCTTCCCCATGGCTCTGTTTTTAACTCGCCGCCTGCTATCACCCAAAGTACAGAACATTTAACATAATTCAAAATAACCAATATTCATCTGGAAGACTGCCACGCAAAAGCTGCTCCTAAGCTTCACAGCAAAGCAGAGGGTGTAGCAAATGCCAGCAACCCAAAGGAAATATTTTAAGCACTGGATGGTGCAGACAACAAAATCTGTGATGTTACAGTGAATTCCTTTGCTCTGTGGCAAAGCAACTTGGCAACCTGTGCTTGACCTAAGACCTCCTCAAGAATCCCATGCATTTATACACAGCCTAAGTGAAGTGACTGAGAAAAGGCTACATGTTCGCTCACAGACTAAAAATAGCACGTAAAAGGAGGAAAAACCCAGATGAGGCATTTCAACTACATGCACTGAGCACAGTGATGCTTGGGCAAGGATTAAATGCTCTATCAAGGTTTCCATCTAAAGTGAAGTAGTAAATAATCATGACCAGGATCAGTTTAGGCCCTGGGGGGACTCTGTTCTCCAAGCAAGAGTAGAAGGAAGCTCTTTCCTTGCTCTTGGACATTGAGAAACAAATCTAGACACAGATTTAACTAACCCTGGCTTCCCCAAAAATTGGCATTCCCAGGATAGGAGGAGCAGCTTTAACTGCAGTTGACTGAACTGTGCATGACCCTTGCTCAACTCTGCACCCAACAACATCTCAAAATGCCTCTCCCTTGCCCAGAAAAGTGCACAGTATTCAAAAGCAGCAAAATATATGAATTTAGGAGTTGGTTTTCAAGCATAAAGCCTTAGTATTTACATCCCTAAACCACCACTGCGTTTGCTATCACAGATGTCATACTTCACCTTTCTATTCCCTGAAAATGCAACAGAAAGCAGAAAGTTACCCAAAAATAAACTGAAAAACTAATCTAAGTCAAAAAAAAAAAAGGGGGAAAAAAATTCTATTTCCATCACTACCCAGCTGGCCACTTCAGGAAATTTACAGCGTGTCTGTGCACCTGTAAGCAAGAACAAAAAAATTAAATATTTGAGGGTGGACAGCTGGAACAATGCCTTTGCAATTAGTGACTCCAGAAATAAAGGCATTTTAAAAATTTGTAGGGCACTAACTGCCTGGACATGGGTCAGTAAAGAGCACAGGGCAGGAAACACAAGTGATGCATGCTCAAGCACACAGACATGCACTCTCCTTTGCCTGCCAGATTCCCTTTTCCTTCTTGTTGATCATGGAAAAATACAGTCTCTCGTGAAATAGTTTCATAGAATTCCGCCTCTGAAAGACAATGTTTTTAAAAATATTTCAATTAAAGACTGTAAAACAGTAGCAGACAACCCTGGCAGACAGCACACAGCGTACTGATGCATGTATGTGTAGTTCAACAGGAAGGTTTTGCTTGTTACATGTGATTTTTATCACAAAGTACAGCAAAATTCAGTGAAAAGCACCTGCACTAGAGGCTTTCTTATCAACTCAGACTGTTTATAACAAAAAACAAAGCAAGAGAATTACATTTTCTATTTATATAATGATGAAGGGAATTAAGTGTCAGTCAGAAAAAGTGAGGCCAAGAGGAAAGAAGCCTGTTTATTTATTTAAAGATGCACTAACAAGGTCTCTGAGGCCTGAGACTAAATTCATTCGATACAGTGATACTGGTTTCCCATGCACACATCAGTACTCCAGCTAAAAATGAAGGTTCTGTTTACACAACACTCTTTGTACACCTGTGGTAAAACACAGCCTCTGCAGAATGAGGAGGCACAACCCAGAATAACGTCCTGAACTTTGAAACAAATGCAAAACACAGTTGTCTTGCTTTTCCACGTTTTAGTGCGCATCTCTGAAAAAAAGCATTTTCCAAGGGAGCATAAAATGAAGATACTTTTTCTCCCAGCTTTCATCTCCTCCACTGTGCTCACTGACCTTTTGAAAGGAGTATATTACTTATTAGTCCACGTTCAGAAGCTGCCTCACTACGCAGAGCTCAGCCAGACTCCATCTCCAGGCACTCAACTGTTCCAACCCATAAGCAAAAGCTCAAGGACTCCTGGCTGCATACAGTGCCTATTATATACCTCTCTTCAAGAGGAGGAAAAAACCTCCTTCGTGAAAATTAGTCTGACCTACACAGCACATAAAAACATCACTGCAAACAGTAATATTGTACCTTACTGGGTTTTTTTGTAAACAAAACAATTACAATGGCAAGAACAAAAAAAAAAATGAAAATCCAAATCCCTTTTCCCCTTATGTCCTGAGAACACAACTCTGTCACAGAGTTTAGGGTAGTGTTCAGTAAATGTATAAACCACCCACAGTTCAAGCATGAATACAGCAAAAAATAGCAAAGAACGTGTTCCCTTACTTATTTAGTAACAAGCAGTTACCACTAAAGAAATGAAGAATACAGACAATAAATCAGGGCACATTCCTTATTAATTCACTACAAAGTGACTGCATGCATTTTATTCACTCTAAAGGCAAATCTTAATAACAGATGTATTTTCAAAACAAGATGTATTGCTCTCTACTTCAAGAAGTGAAATAAAACACTCTCCTCACAGGTTACCTGCCCCAATGCACCCACCTGCTCACTAAATTCATCACCCCATCAGCTTCCAATGTGTCAAGCCTATGTGACCCTTCACAGATCAAACACTTCTACCAGCTCAAAATTTCATTATGAAAGAAAGACACAGATACAAAGGAGAGGTGAAACCTTAAGAGTTATTTTCGCTTTCACATCTTTGGGAGTAAAGGTAGGAACTGTGTTAATGCTCAGAAAGGTTAAAACAGCCCCCTGAATTTTTGGAGTGCCACTACTTAACAGTCCAGCTGTTGCTTAAGCTTTTTAAAGTAAAATAAAATCATTTAGTAAAAGCAGACTATATTTTTATTGCCTAAATTACTGGGATCAGACTCACTATGGCAACCTAAAAAGCCCCTCCGAGTCCATCAGAGCAGAGCAGCACCCTCAAGTGCCCTTCAACATCCAGCCCCTGTGGACTCTTCCCATTCACCAGCTCCATAAAATGAGAGCAGCCGGCTCTTTCTCCCTTCCCCCAGTTAGGACAAAGCAAAGCTGCAGAGCAGCTTTGGGGCTGGGGCCACAGAAAGGCAGTGTTTCATCCTTGGGGGGACAGGGGGTCACACACACCAGCACCTCTCCACACCAGGGCGCCGGGGCCAGCCTGCAGGTGGGGACAACGCAGTCCCACCCTGAATGTGTAACTCAGAGGCTTTATTGAGGCCTTTGAACAGTCGAAGGCTGAGCTGTTTATCTTTAGCACTTTGTCCCCGTGGTCTTTGGCTCCTGGGCTCACCATTAGGCAATGTTTCCCTCTGAGGAGGAATCAGCTGTTGGCTGGTGCCTCTGCCCTCGGAACAAACAGCGCACACAGGCCCTTCTGAATGAACAAGACACTCTTAAAATGGCTCCACAAAGAATTTTATATGTTGTTTTGGATAGCACCAGGCATAGACCAAAAGCCAAATCTTTCAGGCTGCTCCAACACAGCATCATTGATAATGTTCTGAACTTCAGCACTTCATTTTTTTTTTTTCCTCCATGCAGACTAATGGCCTTTTTTTTTTTTCTCTCCCAAATTGGTTGGGCTGCAGGTGTTCCAAACCTCGGCAGCCATGCATGGAAGGCTACTTAGAGACCAGAAAGAGCTCCTATGTCTTTGAAATAGAGCAATTAACTTAAGTGCTTTCTTGTTGAGGAAAAATGGGAGCTATCCACAGGGAGTTCAGAATAGAAGACCACACACTGCTGTTAAAGTCTGCAGTTTGGTTCCTTCTGACACTGGCCAAACTACATGTCCTAACCTAATAATCAGAAGAAAGTTAATAGCTAACTCATAATCAGAGAACAGATACTACTCAGGAGATGCTACATGTACTCATAAGTGGATAATTGGAGATTTAAACCAGTCAAGAAAAGCTCAAGATTGCTTTTAAAGATTAAAACTAGCTATTACCACATTTTCTAACAGAAGGAAATAAGATAATGCCTGTATTTATGCATATTTCCAGTGATGTATTTCATACAAATTGATATTCTCTCGTGTTAATTTAAAATTCCATTAACTCCAATACTTCAGGAGTAAGAACATTAAAATATCTGACAAGAACCTCAACTCTCACTCCATTAATCTTACAACTACTACTGATCCAATAGGGACTTCCTCTTTTCTCATTTCTTTTCGGAAGAACATGACCAGGCCAACGAACGTGAAGACAAACAACAGAGAATCTTTCCTGTTCCATCTCACAATAATCCTCCCACTCCTCTGGCCACAATATTTGTTTGACATTGAAGAATGATTCAATAATAACCTTCATCTGCAACTTACAGATAAATCTGAAAGCCAAAGAAGAGAAAAAAATTAGAAAAGAGCTTTGTTCCCTAATGCAATTTAGGGGGCTAAAACATTTTTGTATTACATGCATCCTAAATTATATTTAGCTGCTCTTTCAACTTTGCTCTGTATTAAAAGCACAAGGGTTACAATTTTGCCAATAATGCAACTTTGTCTTGAAGATAAAAGGAACGAACCAGAAACTGCCACTCGGACATAAAGAGGAGACTGAATGATTTTCTAACATTGCGCAGAGGGGTAAGTGGGCCACTTTAAAAATTCAGTGCTCCATGGCAACATTTGATCAGGAGATCGTGGGCCCAACTGCAGAGCCAAGGCTCACATGGCTCCCATTTGCACTGCTGCCTTCCCACTGCTTCGTGGCAGCCACAGAACGATTGGAAACATGCACATACTTTTTGTGGAATCCACGATAAGGAACAACCCTTGTCAGGCTTATTTACTACAGTCACCAGCTGAAAAATGAGGAGAAACAGAAGGAAGCAGACAGTCAACAACCTTTATAGTAGGAATCTTACTAACAAGCCTTGATCTTAATTGTAGCCTGGAGGCAAAGCCCACCCTGGTGTCTTTCATCCCCTTGAAGTCTCAGAGCTAACCCACTACCCACTGCAGGCATCCAGCCTTGCCAAGCTCACTTAAAACCATCTACATTAAGCTATAATAAGGTTTAAAAAAAAGGCCTTCGGTGTATTAAAATAAACACCAAAGTGGGCAATTATGCTAGCATATACTAGCAAGTAAGGGAGTATGCAGACAGATTTATAAAAGGGGCAAACACTTTTTTTCTCAGCCTTTTTTTAACAATTCTTCCCAAAACTAACAGTCACGCTGTCAAATCCTCACTTCCCAAAATGCACAGATAAGCCAGGATACACTAACTGAACGTTATAAACCGGCAAAAAAAGTAAAAATAAATTTAAGTCATGCAACTGACATGTCTCCTGATGAAAAAGTGATTTTTAGTAGCAAAGTTACTAAAAAGCGTGTATGGAAGGGAGCAAAGATCAAAGGCAACAACCAGCCCAGCCTCCAGAGGATAGATCTGGGATGAAAAGTCAGCAGGCATGTCTCAGAGACCCAGACTCCCTTTCTCTGCTGCTTCTGGAAGATGCAAGTCCCCAACAAATACTTTACAACTCTAACTTGGCAGCAGGACACCCTGGCTTTCCAAGGTCCTACCAAAGCGAGCGGTGGCACAGTGCCTTCCCTTGAAAACCACAGGATATTTATTCAGAAAAATAACTCACTTCCTCCTGAAATGTTTTTTTTTTTAAAAAATAACACACATTCTAAATATATATCATTTTCCACATATTTTCTCTGAAAAGACATCACTAAAATTGCTGTATGCTTTGCAGATAAAAAGCAGAAAAAGGAAGTTGTGCCAGACCCAACGTTTGAGCCCAACATATACAGGCAGTAAGAACAAAGATTTGGGAATTCCGAGTCCCTTAGTCATATTTTTAAAAGCATCTCTGCAGTTTTCAGTACCTTAGTATCATCCATTTGACGATGGCAAAGTTGAGGAAATTTTTGGGGGGAGGAAAAAAAAAAAAACACAAAAACCCAGCATGTTTTAATCACCCTTCGTCCATCCAAAAATACCCTGATACATATGTCTTTTTGATGTATATTTGGATAACATCGTAGTCTGGCTGAGGTATCATCTGTTTTCCAAAACACTGCCTTCTTTAGGATTAAATATTATCAGGATATTCAATACAAATCTGTCGCACAGATTTCCTTTGTTTTCTAGTTTTTAGTCCCCACACAGACCTATTACAATCCCACTCAGTTTGATATGTTTCTCTAAACGTCTGACTTCACATCATTGAGCAGTGGATCCCACTAAAGTCTGCCTTTTTTTTTTTCCTTTCCTTTTTCTCTGTTTTTTTCTTTTTAAATTTCAAAGTCGAATACATTCAGTACTGTTGAATCCAAAAGAGATGCATAGGCAAGAGCACCCAGTCTGAAACAAAGCTAAATGAAACAAAGAAATCAGTGTCTGGTACATATGGATGGACGTAATTCTGTACACAGGATTTGCTGAGCAGTTTTGAAAAATTGAGCCCAGTAACCTGGAAAAACAAGTTTCACCAAATTTTGCCACTTCAGTGGGACAAGGGCAGGTATAAATATGAAGGCTTACATTATCCTTCTCTCCTCCCACCTCTACACCCAAGACTTTTCCAAGAGATGGATTATTTTAATTTCCCGTCCCTGTCAAATTAATAATAAAAAATAGGCCTAGTCTCCAAATTGCTTTATCTTACTAAACAGTTTCCTCAGGCATTTTCTTTGAAGAAAATTCCTGCATTACCCAGTCTTTGCTTAACCAAAGTTTTATTATGTTTTTCTTTCCATCTACTATTTATCTATTAGAAAATGCAACACTAAACTCCCCCAAAAAAAGGAGCTCACACGGCTTGAATTTACTAATTTAAAAATTGTAATTCACATTGCTTTGCCTGACCCCCATAGAAAAATAATTCACAAGACATTCACAAGGAACTGAGATATTCACTTTAAATCCACTTAAATTTCAATTTTGCAGCTCTTTATTTCCAGCTATGTTTATTACTTGGCATTGAACAGTAATTGCTCTGCTGATGGATTAGGCTGAGTTTGAAGCCTAAGGCAAAGAGACACGTATTGAGCACCACTTTCAGCTGTTTCCACACATGGGCACAGGTTCAGCACCAGTTTAGCTCAGGCTTTGTGATAATCCACATTTGACAAACCAAAGCAGGACAGAAGCACCAGTCCTTATCTTGACAAGTGCCAGTATTTTAGCAAGGAGGGGGCCCAGGACACAAATCCCACAGCCTCACCAAGCTCTGAGCAAACAAGATGATTTGTTCTAAAAAAAAAAAAAAAAAAAAAAAAAAAACACAAGTCCCACCAAAACAGAGGCCACTCACTCTACACTCTCAGCCAGCACTTACAAATCTACTGGTTTGTGCTCAGCCAGCACCATGTCTACAAACCACATTTAGAAAGGAAAAAGGACACAAAGAGCTTCACAGGAGTCACCTGTATTGTTAACATCCCAAGTTCTGTACATAAGAAAAAATATAAAGCCTCCCAAGACTCATCAACTCACTGCTTTTCTAAGGAACTTTCATGACTCTTTCACTCTTTCATTCGATTTTTTTTTTTGGGTTCTTACTACAGACTAGGCAAAAAAACCCCAAAACAACAAAATCCTACTCAAAAATTTAACCCTTACCCAAGACACTTGATGCCAAGCAGGGGGTCTGCTCCAGGAAAACAGCTTTTCAATACTGGTGTTCCTTTACAGCTCCTAAAGAATGCTTGCACTGGAGTGAAAAGAAATCTGCAGGCTGAGATGAGGACACAGCAGGGGCACACCACTGCAAAAATGCCACTGGGACTTGAGCTGAGAGGGCAATTAAGTACTCATTAGTAAAATACAGCACAAAAGTGCTTTGACATGGCACCAGTCAGACCCAAGTTTGAGATCTTAAAACGCAAATTACAACAAAGCAGAGATGTGAAGCACCACAGAGGTCTCAGGGTGACGTGCTAAGGGTGTAAATTGTTGCTTTCCCAGGTAAGTTCATGATGACATAAAAAGTGGGGAAACAGCACAGAAACAGCACAGAAGGGATAAATATTTTTTAAAAAAAGCCTCAGTTCATGTTGGGGGGCACTTCACCTTTGTGTTTCTAGCTCCCAACTGCAGCTGCACATCAGTACCTGAAACACAGCTGTGAGCAAAGACAATGGCCCTGAAATAATGCAGGTACATGAGCTCAAAACCCCAGCCTCTGTGCACAGGAGTCACCTCTCCACAGCTCCAACAACCTGTTCCAGTGCAGTTTTAGATAAAAAACCTGCCACTGCATTTTCCTCTCTTTCCGTGCTACAAATACCCTTATTTGTTTTGCACCGTCAAAAGTACCAAATTCAAAACACGAACCTCAAATTAAGAATATATACTAAAAAATTCCTCCTTTACCTCTTTACTTAAAGAAAAAAAAAAATCTGGTTTTAGGAGAGTCAGGGCTAATAAAACAAATCCCTGCAACAGACAAGAGTAAAAAAATTATAAAATATAAGGCACATTTTTCATCTGTAGACATCTCTGACCAAAACACGGGGAAAAAAAAACCCTTCTCTCTAATATTGTCTTCAGGAGATCACAAAATATTACTCAAGTAGGTGTATTTCCAAGACACTCAAAGATGCTTCAGCTAGTTCCTTGCCTCTTGTTTCCTAAAACAATTATCCTCCATGTCAGCTTTCACTGAAATTAACATTTCTGCCCCATCTCCTGATCTGTGGCTGCTGAGTGCTGGACTCTGAAAATAAGGTTCATTTTTTCTCAGCTGGAGTAATTTAATATAAGCCTCCACAACAGAGTCTGATGCTTCCCTGCTTGGCTCAGCCAGCACAAATCTCTCCCCAGGATTTTGTGAGGTTTCACCCCAAGCCTGACACAGCTGACGGCGTTTGGAAAGCCCCAGGCTCCCTCTTTCCTGTCCAGCTTCTGTGCTGAAAAGGATGGCCTCTAAGACCCCTTTGTAGACCTGTAAACAAACAATCCCTTTCATAATCATTTGAATCCTTAAAAAAAAAAAAAACCAACCACAAACAAATGCAGCCTGTGATAGGATATATTGCCTCACTCTTCCTCTGGTTGCATTAATTTTTCTGTCCCAAGATAGCAAGCAATTTGGCTCATGCCTAGATCAAGGGCACAAAAGTTCTCAGTCTCTGCACTCTTAAAAGTCACATCAGATCAGTCTCCCTTTTTTATTATTTTTTATTTATTTTACAATCTGTGCTCTAGCTGTCTGCTCTGCTGGAAGACACCCCTTCCCAGAAAAGTCACCTAGTAGTCTGCAGGGAGGACGCACAAATATTCCAATGCTTTTCCAAGCTTTGTAAATCAGGACAATTTAATCAAATATATTATGAGATCACAAGTACACCTCAGAAGGCTCTTACACCAGAGGCCATTGCTCAAGGCACACACATAATGAATTTTTTTTTTTTCCCCCAGCTTGGAACTTTTCCTGTAAGACATGTTCTTTTGTGTTGATCAGATTTGACTGTGTTAGATTAGCAAACAACAGTAATTTGTTTAGCAATTATCTCCTAAATTTCGCCTCAGCTTGTGTCAACATGGCACAATTCATACATAATTCAGTGAGTCTTTTGTACCTTGACATATCTTGGACAGCAGTCCTTCCATTACACTATCTGATACTATGTTCTAGGAATAATCTTCACATTTTTTTGCCACCCTTCCCTTTTTTCTATCTCATATGCAGAGACAAAGGAGGTGGGGAAGACTAAAATCCATAAAGACATTGATTACAAAGAGCAGGAGATGAAGGCCACTGTTTCCTAACACAGGAAAGGGACACAGCTCAAGTCAGGGATACAACTAGAGAAAATACTCATTTTGGTGGAAAAATATACAATTTCAAGAACCATTTAATGTTATTTTACAACAGCTGTCTAAATTGGATTCTTGGTTATTTAGTGATGTTGGTTCGGAATTTATGCACATGATATTATGTGTTCCCCACAACATCAGCAAGCACTAGATTACATTTCTGCCAAATAAAACAGTGAAGAAATCACAGCTGCATCCTACTAACCTTGAAGAATCAGATAATGGCTTTGAGTCCTTGAAAATCTCACCCTCAGCTCTGGGTGGTTCCACTTACTCAAGGACATGTGCTGCTTTTTCATCTGGGGCTCCTGAGCTCTAACATAACCCCTGAAAAACATTCTCCACCTCCTGCTAAGCCCTAGGTGACAAGAGTTAGGGATTAAAATTTCTCATCTTCAAGTGGCACTGCAAGATAATGAGGACATCAGAAACAGGCACTGAGACAAAACAGCAAGTGACCCTGCAAGGCCCGTGGCACACCCATGAGCACGCAGCACAAGTATTTGCTATACTGCTTTAATGAAGCCAACATGCAGCATAGAAAACCATCTCAAATTACCTCATCCATACTGAAATTGATGGGTTTTGGTCAAAACAGACCATTGTAAACACATCCAGTGTTGCTGCACACCAGTAGCAGTCTGTGAGAGGAGAGGCACTGAGGTCACCGTGTCAGGCACAGCATCACTAGTTCTACACCAAGACCATCACACCTTGGGTGTTTTTACAATCTGGAGTAGCTTGCTAAGTGGAGTAACCTTTGCATTAGCCCATCAGTTGCATACACATGAAATCTGCCACAAAAAGCAGGAATTTTAAGGTGCAGGAATTTCCCAGTGCTGTAGGAACACTCCCGATCATACATGACCCTGTGCAGTAACTTTCTATTAAACACATGGTTAAAATATCAGGCTAAAGCACCTCTGTTGTGAAGACTGAGGTTCACTCCTGCTCACAACAGCTGCAAACTCCAAGAATTTCACAGCCATTGTGATCCAGCCTACTACAGTGAATACCATGTGCACTTCTAGCAGGTGACAGGCAGAGGCAGAGAAATGGAGAGAAAAAGGAGCCAAACCTACATGTAGATGGGAGTTTGTCTTTTGCAGGTTGTTTTTTTTTTTCAAAACAGTGTTAGCAAACAAAATACCACGCTCTAATTACCACTGTCAGCACACAGAACACCACCTACCCACGACAGGTTTGCCTGCAAAATGCACACCCCTCGTGTTCCGCCGCCTCCTTGCTCCAGACGGAGGACAGAGCATATCTGTAGCTGTAGCAAAAATGCAAAGCAGTCCTTAAGCATTCATGCCTGCATTTGAAGATACTGGGAACCACAGATGTGGGCACCACGTAGAAGCCAAAGAAGAGCAGTATCAGCTTTTTGCCAGACACTCAAACCAGCATTTCTCAAAAAAACCCTGACTGATTGCATTTATAGTTTATTTGAAAATGCTTTTTCCACCTCATACACAGGCATGGGTGTGTTAAGCACAGAAGCTTACCAATACAGATGTACCCGTCACATCAGTCACCCACCTGTGATACTTTTAAAACCATTTCCTCCAACTTTCTCATGAAAATGAGACACGCGAGAAGCTAAATGCCAAGCCTTCCACATGCAATTGCCATTGTTTTGTGATAATTCTTCCTGCATCTGGAAACAGCCTAGAAATTAAACCTTTTTTACCTCTCATTATAGACACAAATTCCTTGGTGTGCTCTACATACAACTGAACAGTATGTAAGCCTTTCACCACTAAAATATTTCTTAAAACCAGGAAACGCAGCCAAGACCATGAACCCTTCTCTTCAGAAACCTAACAGCAACAAAAAAAACAGTATTCATCACATATTTTTATTTAAATATCTGAATAGTGCCATATAGATCAATACAGTTGTTTAGACTTATGGTTTGCTTTTTGAATTCCACCAGACAGGAGCGCCTACCCAGCCCATCCCTGTGGACAACACCAACCAAGCTGTCCCAGCTCTTTGGAGCTGGTTTTCCATGACAAGATATTGATTAGGAAGGAAAAGAGCACAAGGGAAACTGGAACAACACCGTCTGAAAGCTGATATTCCAGTCAATACCCCATGTCTACCACAGCTGCATCCCAGAAGACACTTCCAGGCTAGGTGCACCAATCTTTTAAATTGTGCCACCAAGGCTCCCAAAAAATGTTTAAGTGGCATTCTTCCCACAACAGCAAATTACTCACCTGAAATCATTTTAATACAGCAGATGGTCAGTAAAATTTCCTTTTTGAATAGCTGAGACTGTTGGAAACTTCACTAGGAAATTAAAACATCTAGGGTAAATAAAGAGCATTGTTTGCGAAAATCGGCAATGGGTTTCAGGTGGGAACTTGCCAGAAACTATCAAAGAAGAAAGAAAAAATATAATAAATCTTTCATAACGGGCATGCTTGCAAACAAAACTATGCTAGAGGAAGCTAGATGACCACCTGAAAGCAGGCTTGGCTATGGTGTGAACAAGGACTGACAGCTGGAGTCTCTTCAGACATTACAAAATATTTTCAAGTTTCTAATTCACACTGAGCATCCAAAAGTGAGTCAAAGCAGGCAAAACAACTCAGTTTTTGCCTTCTATCTCAGACATACATAAAAAAAAAGGACAAAAGTATTATTGCCTTTAAAGTCTTTGGTCCTGTTGACCATCAGAGGCTGTACAGCTCAGTGATTATATTGACAACTTATTTCTCTTTGCAAACATACTTTAATGTGACATCATTCAAGCACTTCAAAGTGAAGTTATCCTAGATAATAAGGGCATTTTTAGAACTGTCTTTATGCACTTAACCATATTTTTTTAACCCAAAACCTTGACATGTGATGGAAAGAAACCGATCCAGTGAATGTAATTCAGTAACAGGAATGAGATGTATGAACATGTTATGAGAAAATAAGCACGCAGCAAGATGCTGATTACCTGCTAGACAAATGGATAAATCTTCAAATGAATGAGCCTTTATAGTCACTAAAAAATCTAGAGAAAAATCAGAACAAATCCAGAATCAACACGGCGCCTGAAATCCATAGGGCAGAAAAACCAGTTACACAAGAGAACCCAACTCAAACTCTACCACCTGTTCATGCTGGTAACATCCCAGGCACATTTTGGTGGTTATGAACCTGAAACCACAATTTCACAGAGAACACTAAAATTGTAGAGACCAAATCTACAACCACTAAGGAAGCTGCTCCGTAGAAGACAGGAAAAGCACTGTCCGTGGATTGTGTAGGTCTCACTCATCTCAAAGTCCTCTGCTTCAGTAAAGCACTGCCTCAGTCCCATGAGATAAACGCACTTTACACAGGTACATCAACCCCCAGCCTCCCACAAGCCGCTGCACGACGTGCACCAAACGTTACCCCAAAATGTCATTTTAGAGTAAAAAAATCTGTTTCCCCTCACCAAGGGAAAAAGCAAAATCTGTCCCACACTCAGCAGAAGAACACAAATTTGGTGCTGAAATAGAGAGAATTACAGAGAACCCCCCCCAAAACCAACACTTTGGGGTGATGCTTTTAAAGCCACATTTGCAAGGAGAAACAGGTTCCTCGTAAAACTCCAGGTGTTTGTTAGGACAGCAACACGTGGGCACCTAAACGCAGAGTCATCACTGTGAAGCTCTTCGTCTGAGCTCACTTTACTGAGTGATTAAGGTAATTCCTTAAAAAAAAAAAAAACAAAAAAACAAACAAAAAAAAAACCAGCCTTACGGGTGGGAAAAAAAGTTGGAAATTCTTGGGCAGGTGAAGCTACAGAAAGGATGATGCAAAGTCCTAAAAGGAGAAAACACAGCACAGGAGCCAAAATACAACAGACCAGAGGAGAACAGTCGTCCCTCTGAAACAACAGAAGTAACAGCAAGGCGGACCTAATTAAGAAACAGCCTCATTAAGGCATTCTTTATGTTATTAAGACCTCCGTAGCCAGTGGCTCACGCCCGCAGGGACGGGAGGGCGAGACAACACCCCCACCCCTCTCAGCCACCCGCTGGGCGCCGAATAACAACAACCAACCGAAAAAACAACCAAAAAACACACCAGAAGAACCACTTTTGGTTTCGCGTCTCACTAAAGACACGTGGTCAAGACGGGGTCAGTGAAGGGCTGATCCCGCTGATCCCGGTTAT
>NW_008238966.1:1708756-1726029 GCF_000691975.1 Corvus brachyrhynchos
GAGTGTGCTGAGCCATGCCATTGGCTACTTCTCTCGATTTTCAGGGGTGTCATCAGAGGCCCAGGTCCATTTACTCATGAAAATTATCTATAAAACGATGGATAGGTGTATATATATCATATATATACATATGTGTATATATATATAAAGTATATATATAATTATTTTATATATATACGGACTTGGTACTTATAAAAACTTTATACATCTAAAGCACATATAATTTTTAAGAAGAAGTATGTTTAATATAATTTAAGAAGATAGAAATATATTTAATATAATTTAACATATAAGTACATGTTTATAAGTGTGTTCGTAGTTTTAGAAATAACCTGAAACGTGGAAACACGTAAAAAACAGGCAAGAACATCTGGAATATAATATCTATGCTTATATGTGAGTTTGTTGTATGTATAATAAGTATATATGGATATAAAGACATTTATATAGATATTTACAGGGGTATGCAAATGTATAATTGAATATTTTAAAAACTATGTATTATATGTTAACAATATACATTTTTCTATAAATCATACACATAAAGAGTGTGTGTATATATATACACACGTATATGTATATAAAATGTAAGGTATATGTGTATAAATATATATACTCTTTATGTAGAGTTGGTCTAAAGGCACATTTTTATTTCTTTTTATGTATTCTGCCCCGTTTTCCAGTCTCTGCAGGTAATATAAAAGGAGGGTGTGCATTTGTGTCAGAATTAAAGCTGAGCAGTGAAATATTTTTTCTTAGGCCGGGTTTATACGTTAAATATACGATGTTTATATGAGCAGGGCAGATACGTGAATTGGAAATGAGAAGGAAAACCAAAGGAATAACTGAGTTAATGTAAGGTTTTCCTGTACAAAATTCGAGTTTGTTTTACCATGGGAATTTTCAACTTATTCCTAACAACCACAGCTTGATTTGGGTTGGAGGGGACCATTAACAATCACCTGGATCCCCCCTCCCATGAACATTGACAGGTTGTCCGTCATCATATGGATACTGTGCAGCTTCCATGAAAAATTGCTGTATTTCCTGTGTATGTGCAGAAAAGCTCAGTATCTATTGAACTTTCTTACAGCTCAGTTCAGAAAAGGGTTCCCGGGCTCCAGATGTTGTCACCAGCAGGAAATTGCTGGGAGTTGCTCACCTGAGCATTCCTTGGCAGGTCTTCTAGATGAACCGAGCCCGTGGCTCCAAGCAGAAAACAGAGGAGGTTTTTTATGATAAAAGGCATAAATTTATCTCAGGAGATCTAAAACAGACGTGCAGAAAGCAAGAGACCTCTAATCAGTGCCATGGAAAAAAGGTGGATATTGAGGATTACAGCAGCACCTCACTGTTCTTCATTGTACATAAAAGGGTTTGAGGTGGTAGGAAACGGGAAGAGACCGTGGTGAGACATTGGTGTTGCTTAATGTAACGATTTAATACAATTGGTTAATGATATTATTTATATTTTATAAGTTATGTATAAGAAATATATGAGAATAACTTAAAAACAAAGCTACTGTTTATGTCTGAAAAGATTACGGCAAGTGTATGACATTCTCTTAGGATTATCTTGTCCGTGTTCCTTGCTAGGGGTTACTCTCTGTGCTTCAAGGACCCTGAAGCAAGAGACTGTTCTAAGGATGGTTTGCTCATGATTTTATGCTGGAGGAGGGGAAAATAAGATTCTTCAGCATTATTGTGATATTTGAATTTCCTCAAGAGAGCAGCAACCCGTGTGGCATATCCAGTGCTTGGGTCCTCCATGATGCTACTTGTGGTGTCGTGGCATTTTAGGGAAAATAAAGATAATTTTGAGCTCACCTTTGACTGTGAGACAGGAAGCAGCTGCTGTCAGTGTGTTGTGAAATGGAAAAGATTAGACCTACGCCTCCAATTTATTCTCCTTGTCCAAAGAACAGGAGCTGCAGTTCTGGCAAAGCAGCAGCACTTGGGAAAACACAGTTTTCTGAAGCATGATTTCCAAAGGACTTTATGCCTTGGAAATTTTTCATCCCATTGTTCCCTGGGCTTCCTTATCATGTCCTTGCTAAGCAGGTGAAAACTTGTGCCAGGTGAATGGCCAGCTGCTGCCAAACAGAGAAAAAAAATATATATGTAAGCTGACTTACCTGTCTTTTCCTTTATGTGAAAGCAGAAATTGTGTTTTGGTTTTTTTTTTTCCTCTTCACTGCCAGCAGATAGGAAAAAAACCATATTGACTTAAAGCAAAACCCTCAGTATTATAAATCAAAGCAGCTATGGCAGCCAGTAGAAATTCTCAGTGGATTCCAAACTTCTTGGGAATGGAAGGGAGGCACCAGTGACACAGCTCCCTCATTTATTTGGGAGCAGAATGTGTACTGTTTGCTGACTTCCACAAATCAGTTTCTCCTGCCAGCTTTCAGGTTTTTACATCTGAAAGCTCAACAAAAGTTCTCCTAGTGGGCTTGAAAAGTTTGCCATGTGCATGGATGGAAAGAGGGAAGAAGCCAAAGGTAACAATAAAGTCAGTGAGGAGCCTCTCACCTCCTGAAGGGTGGTCTTCACTTTCTTTCCTAGAAGAGATGTGAAGTTAAAGTCAGGTGAAATTTGGTGATGGAGAAAGTTTAAAAGAGTTGCAGAAAACTTGACGAAAACGGCTTCTTCGCCCTCACCCTCTTGTTGGGGTTGATCCTGGCCCCATATTACTACCCAAGAATTGATTTGGGAACTTTCCACGAGGACAAACATTTCTGTCACAGTCTTTGTTGCTCTCTTAGTGTGGTGTTTATAGAAGGAAGGGGAATTGCTCATAGAGCCAATTGTAAAAACATTCATTAGTAAATATTATTTCAAACCAAGCTGTCAGATATAAACATACCAGAACCCAAGACACTGCTCTGAAAAAAGAGCTTTCAGGAGTCTTGAAGTGCAAAGTTTTATGTGTTTTTTATTCAAAATGAGAAGAAGGAATCAATCTTGATTCAGATTTGCTAACGGCTTTGTTTTTGTCATGATCTAAAGGTACATAGGTTTAAAAACATCTCCTAGTTCATCTTGCAGTCTGAAGTGTCTTTGTATTGTGAATTTACTTGACTTGAAGGGTTCAGTGTGGATACTTCTATCATCTTAGAGGATGATGTGAAAATATAGTGTCAATGTTTTATTTCTGTGATTATTGAACTGAGGAAATTATTCTGTCAATGTAAGATGGTCTCTTTTTCAAAGGGTAGGATGCAATGAGTCTACTCTAACAGATTTACCCAGAATGACATTGGTGGTGAGAAACCATTTCTTTGCTGAGTGCTATAAAAAAGTGAATGTCACAAATTTTTGGTTGCCTGCAGCATGAGACACCACACACATTCATTGTAACAGCTGCAGCAGTGGATATGTTTTTTTGCTAATGCACAGAGCTGGGCATTCAAACTCGACAAAATTTTTTGATTTTCATCCTTGTGACTGTGGAAAATAAGGTGGGAACAGCTGTGAAAAACATTACCTGTCTTCCAGATGCTAAATATGCAAACCATGCACCTGAACTCTGCTAAGCAAGGGACTTGCAGAGGTGCTGTGGACATGCCCAGGGCCATGGGACATGACAGACTTAGCAGAACCTGTCATTGTTTCTTGACTAAATATATTTTTTCCTGACAACGGAATTATTTGTTTTTCATGTTTGAAAGAGATGGTTAGACTATTAATGAACAGAAAAAATAAAAAATTGGTAAATAGTATACATAAAATAGTTACAGTTCTGCTTTGTAATTCTTAGGTAAATTAAAATATGTCTTCGGTTTTGAGAACTTAGACTTTTTCCCAGGTCCATGTTCACATTTTGGTAGCACTTCCTGTTACAAACTCCTGATTTTTGCATGCTGTTTTTATCACTGTAAGGATATCACCTGATTCAAAGTGTGCTTTAGTATGACTCTTATCTCTTCCATTCACACACAGAGGTTTTACTCGTTTTTAAGTTTCAGTAGTAAAATTTGTGGTGAACTAAGCAGTGTGGTGTGCAACTTCAGAAGGGAGATTTACTTGGAAAAAAGGGTTTTTTTTAAATAATACTTCTATCTTATGAGGGAAGACAGCAGAGGAAAAATGCCTTTAAAATTCAAACCTGTCTAATCTACAGACAAGACTTGGAGGAAAAGGTATTATAATCTTTTACTGACATATCCACCATAATTCTGTGTTTGTTTAGTAAACATGTGGACATGCACGCCTTTGTGTTACAGTGACCTTGGCAAAAGACTTTAATAGTCACTTTGGTTTTTATTTTAAGACACTTTGGTGAAATGCTGCATCTGCTAGCTGCTTACAGCAAAGTTCAGTTTCCAAACTAGGTATTGGAGCAAAGAGGAAGGAGGTCAAGCAGGTGTGAAACTTCAGCTTCATCACCTTGAGGTGTCTTTTCACTGCTGGCCTGTGGATTTGAATTGCAGTAAAAATCATAAATGTGTTAAAGTCAAGTGAGCTTTTTTATAGGAGAGGGCAACTGTGTCTGTATGTTTAATTAATTAATTGTTTGAGGAGATTGGCTATGTTTTAAATAGGTACATTAGTCTTCAGCTGACTGCAAAAGCATAGCATGTTAGTTGTACTTGCCGTTTAAACTTCACAATGTGCTTCTCCAGGAAATGACTAGGGAGAAGATTTCCTATTTCTCTGTTCAAGCTTTAGCCTACATTTTATGAGTGCAAAAATACATATTTTAGACAGAAATCTGAATGAATGTTAAATATTGTACTTAAATTCCTTGGAAACTAAATACTGAGGAGAGCATGCTGTAAACCCAGGGTAAAAAGCCCTATTTATGCTGGAACAAGTGCATCTGGCTGGTATTTGGATACTTACTAGCACCCCTTGCTTAGTTTTGTTGTGTACTTTTGCCAGCAATTGCTTCAAACTTAACTAATTTGCACTTTCTGTAATTTTTTAATAGTGCTAAATTGGCATGCCTCTTTTACAAATGCTTGTTTTCCATTCATTTTGATCAGATTGCATTTGGCAGCAGTGGGAAAAATAATTATTTTTTTTAATAGATTGGAAAATACTACAATTAGATGCATTTTTTAATTAGTTTTAGGAGTTGCTTTAACTTTCGGGGTGGGAGTAGTACTACATGATTTATATCCTATTATTTTTTTGATACTGTACTCCTAAAAATTTGATTTTTACTGACGAAATAAGAATTGCAGGGCATAATGGACACCCTAGATAATAATCATTTTCTCTTTCAGCTTTGTAAGGACCTCTTCATTAAAATTTCATAGCTTAATTTCACTTTTCTGTGATGAAATTTTTATCAGCTCTTGCTGCACTAAAGTTCAACTGCAGTGTGTAAGCTCTTGCTCATATTTCAGTATGAGGAACCCAGACGTTCAGCTGCCTATCCATATTTGTTTCTTTGGCTCCAGAAAACCTAACCATCCATCAATTTTATTATATTAGGGAGGAAAAAAAGAAACCAAAACCATTCTAGAAAGACTGAATATTCTGCAGTGTATTACACAAATGAAGTTACACTTTCTTTAAAGTATTTGAGTTACTTTTCTGTGTTTGCCCACATAAATTGGTTATTATAACAGTAACCACAGGGCAGACTTGCAACTTGCTGGCACTACGATGGCCTCTCCTTTTATAGTACAGATGGATGAAATCATCCTGGTCACGCTGCAATCAGAGATAAAATAATCATTTTGTAAATAGTTAAGGTCTGTGGAAAGTTAAGCTTTGGTTTCAGTGCTAAGTCTTCTGAGATAAACTCAGAGAGCTTTTGTTTTAGGCCAGACCAACCCAAGAGGACAACAGCACAGGGTTTGTGTTCTCCTCCTGCATGCTTTATTTCCCCTGGAGCCATGATACCGAGTGGTTTATTTTAAACAAAAGTATATGAGGCAAGGGGAAAATCAGCAGGTCCTTTATGACACACAGACTTGCACCAAAACCTAGGGTGTGATTTATTACAGTGCTACCCAAGGGTTGCATCAGCAAGTGGTTTGTGGCTGTGGTGCTGTCTGCAAGGACAGGGAGCAGAACCATGTCAGAAGCAGAGAATGTCAGCGTAATGGAGTGGATGAAAACTGCAGAGCTGGATAAATTACAGTGTCTTGTCTGTGGCTGTTGTTGTCAGTGCAGGAAAGTGTTTAGAATTAGTGCATCCATTATGGCTATTTCTGCACATTGAATTAAATACCCTTGTGAAGTGCAAGAGCTGTTGATAACCAGAACTCTGAGCTGCTGCTTTTTTATTTTTCTTCCCTTCTGCCTGAGTGTAGTAAATTTAATGCTGAGGGACAACATTGTCTATAATGAGGTTAACAGGAGCTGTGCAGTTGTAATGATTCCCTGTCACAGCCACATAGGTAACTTTTAACTTCAAATCAACACTTTATAAAACAGTACAATAAACTTCATTTTGTACTCGGATGGGAGTACATTCAGACATCCCTAGCTGTACCACTTGATTTCCAACTACTGTATATTCCAATGAGTAATTTATTCTAATACAAGCTACTGCTGCTAATCCCAACACAGTAAAACTTTCAGGAGAATTAACTCTTTATGGTTTATTATATGGAGTTTTTACTGAGATACGTTGTGATCAGGAAACGATATTGAGGCTTTTTTTAAAGGCCTTATTTTGGGAAGGATTTAACACAGCCTTTGGGCATGTAGCTCTCAGAACTGGGGTTCATGGTCTTAAATTTCCAAAGACATTGGAAAAAACTTGGCTCTGCAAGTTCAGGTGAATGGAGTACCTTGTTAGTGCTGCAGGTGATGTGGTGGTGCTCCACACAGGAGGGGACATGAGGAGAGTGACACAGAATGGGACTGCTGGGGTGTTCCCACTATGTTTGAAATGTACCAAATGCAGATGTAGAAAATTTCGGCCCGTGAAATTAAAGCTTGCACTATCTAATACCAGAGTAAAATGCAAGTGCTGGTTTTTTTCTGGTGTTGTAGTGTGAGTCTTGGGAAGTTAGTTGTCATTTCACCCTTGTGGGGACACAGTTGAAAAGACAGCACCAGTTTCTCCATGTGCTGAGATCTCTTTGTAGTGGGAATGAGGCTCACAGGACCTACCTTAAGCCAGTCAACACAAGTCAAAAATTGCAATTAATACGTTTGGATCAGAGGAACCGAGTCTAAACAAATGAACAGCAACTCATCTGCGTTGTCCAAGTAGCTTGGTATGTGAATGCAGTGTTTTTAAAAAGGATTCTAAGCCATGTATAACTTGCAGCAGCTTTTAATTACATCAGTTGGAGCAGCCAGATGTTAGTTGCTGCTTTCTGTGAATTCAGCTGGGCCATGAGAATTACTTCAGATGTGAAGAGTGAAGCCATCTAATTCAGGAATAAATTCTCACTTCCAGTTTGAAATCGTAAGCAAATTTTGGAATGCTCACATCTGTCCTTTCAAAGTGGCTGTGCAGATAAACGCGTCATTCAGAGCACGTTTCGGTGGAAGGGCAGATGCAATTACAGCGATGCATAGCTGGGGAAACACGTGGAGACCCCAACAAAGAGCAATTATATACGATTATATACTGCCCCAGTTGATTGACTGATAGCACATTTCACAAGTATACGTTTACAACCCCTGCTTAAGAGGAAGCAAGTGTGCCCTTCTGCCGTTTTCCAGTGTTGGAATGCCCGCTGCCACCTCGGGAAGCAGCTGCAAGAACTCATGGGAACGGGTCTCTGGCAGGCACAGGGCTGTGAGCTGTCAGAGCAGCTGTCTGTCCCGCAGGACTGATCAAATTAATCAGTTGATAGGCAGTATCTGGCTGCGCTGAGAGGCAGCCACTCCTGGATCCGGCCCCACCGCGTTCCTAGACCCACAGGAGCCAGGGGGAATTGAGACTTCCCTGGTTTCTGGAGCTGGCAGAAACTTCTGCCAAGCACAAAGGCTGCAGAGGCTGCTGCTAGGGATGGCAGCGCGTTGTCATTTGTGAAGAGTTTGTCCATTATTTATGACATGATGGGACAGAAGGGGTGGCTAGCTGAGCTAAAATGCTAAATTAAATATGATTTAGCAAAGGCTGTGGCAATGGAGAAAACCAAGCAGCTTCATGTTTGGGATGTGAGGGCTGGCTTTGGGTGAGATCACTGCTCCCTCATCAGAGAATGGGTGGGTTTCAGGGATGCTGGAATCTCCTATATACAGGGTGCAGAGTCAGAGCATCTCTGCGATGATGCTTCTTAACAGAGTGGCCTGTTAAGTTAGATACTGAAATTACTTCAGATAGCTAACCCTGCCTAAAGCATGTATTCACACTGGCAGCTCTGTGCATGTTCCAGAGTTCGTGTGATTCATGGAGACTTCTAAATAAGCTAAAGTTTTTTGATTTGTTTTGCTGCTGTTGATTTTGGGCAGGTTTTTGGTCACAGTATCGGAACACTTGTGTGTGTGTTCCAATGGCTTTCTGCTAGAGCTTCTTGTTTTTCTCTCCTGATTTCCTGTTAGTGCAATACTGAACTGGAATATTGTGACTTTCTTCTGTAATTCTCCTTAGCTGTGTAGAGAAATCTGATGATCGGAACTTGAAAACATTATAATTTTGTGACACAGGAAGGAAGCACGCGTGCATCGACGGAGATGTGCCTCAGACTGTGTGGAAATGAGGGCTCTGATGTGCCCTAAAATATGACTGAAGAAGGAGACGGCAATGTAATATCCCTTCCTAAGTGCTAAATATTTACCTTTAATTAAATACCGCTACTCAACCACCTGGGTTGAGCAGTAGGAACACAGGAGATGAAAGTTCATCAGAATTCCAGAACGAAGAGGGAATTTACTGCATTTGCTTTGACCTTTTTTTTTTTTTTTTTGGAGCTTGCACTAAATCAGATTTGCAAATGCAGGTAGCAGAGTGAAGGTAAAATAAAGCTTTCTGAGGTAAGCTAGTTCTTCTTAAACCACCTCATGCTGTTAAGCTGACCGAAATGTCAGTTGAGACACTTAAGAGAAACCCCAAAACCGTAAAAAAAAAAGTCTCTGGCATGCAGTTATTGCCTATTACTAATACTCCAGACCTTAGTAAGTAGCCAAATGTTGCAGCAGTTTCTCAAGAATTGTCTCTTACTGCTGCTAGGCTGATTAGTGTTTGCTATCAAACAACAGAACTTAACTTCTCAATCCTAAGGCAGTTCGTCCATTTCTTCAGAATTTACCGTGTAATTAGCACTTCTGAAAGTGTGTTTACAATAAAGATGTTTTCAATTTAAAATCAGAACGTGATTTGAAAATAAAACTAATCAGTTATCAAGGTTCAGATGGGCTTAACTGTATATATTTCTACAAGTCTGTTTAATTTGGCTTGTAGCCTTTAAAAAGTGGTCTATTAACAAACCTCCTACACATTTCATGTTATTTTCTGCCTTGGCTACTACTGGTACTTGGCAATCATCTCCACCTTCACTGCCACTACCAAATTCCATTTGATGGAAAGGTTTGCTGGCACAAGGCCATTACAGGTTTCATTTTTGGTGTCGATGGGTGTTGTCTAAGGGGTCACCCATTTTAGAGATGTAATTTTTTTGTTTTCCTGATTTTCTTCCACAGTCTGCCATCTTCAACTTCCAGAGTCTGCTGACTGTGATCCTGCTGCTCATCTGTACCTGTGCTTACATCAGATCCTTGGCTCCCAGCTTACTGGACAAAAATAAAACCGGGTATGTGGTCTGATCATTTCAAGCACAGCACAAGCTGTGTGGTTTCAACTGTGACCTTTCAGCATCTCCTGATGAAGTGTGTGATAGTGCAGATCCCGCTTTGAAAATTTTCTCTCTTTAAAGATAAAAATCTTAATTTTGTACCTCGCAATAGACTGCAATAAGGGATTGGCAAGCACTTAGTTGCAATTGTATTGGAAGAATTTATTAGGTAACTAACCTTGCTAATACTGCATTATTAATCTTCTAGATTTGTAGCTTTGTTGTTACATGCTTATTAGATATACAGAAATGAGAGACAGAAGTAAAACATTCTCCTACATGTGGCTATTGTTGCAATGATTTATTTTTGATTCCTAGGGTGGGTAAGAAACCAGCAGAAACTGGCTTTTTTGTTTGTTTTCAAAATAGGTGTTTTGGAGATACAAGTTTGAAACACAGCTTTAGCAATAATCTGTAACTAAAAGAAAACTAAGAATAATTTTTAAAATAAGCAATACAATCCTCTTGTGTGGTCTGTTTAAATCAAGGTTTTGTATTCTCTAAGGTGAAGGAATTTATAGAAGAGTTTTTGAAAGCTTCTACAAACCTAAGCTTTTTTTTTTTAATCATATGGATGCTAGCTGTGATCAGCAGAACTGTGATTGAAGTGTAGTGGGTTTAGAGTAACCATTGGGCACTTTTGACACAGCAGCCTCTGGGCTGTCTGTGCAAAGGAGATGATATCTGTAGAAGCAGGAGGTAATTCTAGGTGGACAAACAGACAGGCTTTTGGATGCTGGGTGTTTGGCTTGTCCACTTTTTCCATTAGGTCATTTCCTGTTAAATATTATTCTTCCCTAAGTGTCTTCCATCACTTCTGCATCTAAATTCAGAAGTGCCCAATTTTAAGTAGACTCTTGTGACCAAGAACCCTGAGTGTTTGTCTTCTGAAAACCTTCCTTGTAATTAACCTCTGGGGTTGCTGTTTTATTATCCAGGTTTTTTTAATTTTAGCTGTGTAAGATACCCAAAGTCTGCCAGTTTTTTGGTTTTTTTAATTTGGAGTTCTAACATGAAAACACTTGTGTCCTTTTATATGAGGCCATGAAATTGCCACTGACATGAGAGGTTTCTTTTGATGAAAGATGGAAAGAAAGGATGACTTCATGAAGGACAGGGAGTGGGGGGACGAGGGGAGTTTGGGTGTCTGCTGGTGGAAGATAACACAATAGTCAATGAGGTATACACAGTAAGAAGTAAGAATGTTTATTTTACTGATTAAAATTTTAGTGCTGTTCTTGGCAAGGAGTATTTCCTTTAATCTGGAGCTACTCTGTTTATTCTTGAGGCAAATCTGTCTGGAGTACAATAGAACTCTCTTCATAAAATGTTTTCAAAGGGTGCTGACACTGTGGAGGAGTTGGGCGTTTGATGTGTAGGTTTGTATTTATGTAGATGTAGGACATACCATTTTGTTTTATATATATATTTGTAGACTACTTTGTACTGGAGAATAAAACCTTGGCCTGGAAGCAATGAAATTTGTTTCCTGTATGGTAGATGTTTACATGGAGCTCATATGGTGCTAAACCCGTGTCCCTCTCTTCTAATATACTCCGTGCTCCGATGGAAATGTCTGGACATAGGGGATAAAACAAATTCTAGTGATACTTCAGCTTACCACAGAGATGCTCTTACCTCATCATTCCAAAGGTATTAAAAAGTAGCAATAGAATACTAAAGCGACAGAGAGGAGGAATGTTGATAGTTACTCGCTGTATTTCTAAGTGAGTGGTAACTTTAGTGAGGATTTAGGTCTGCTGATAATAATTGAAGAAACATATTTCTGTTGGTTGAGAGACAGCGTTGCAAAGTGATGTCACCCATCCTCATAACCTTGTATTTCCTCCCTTTCATTTCTGCCAGAGCGTGTCTTTTCCTACCAAGCCAAACAGAACTTTAAACCTTCATTTTCCCTGAGTGTTTCCATGTGCTTGGTCCTGAGCAACAGTGTTAAAGGCTGGGAAAGCAAGTGGAGATTTACTGTTTCATGCTAACTAGAGGAGAATGTGCACCACAACATAATTCTCTCCTCCCTGCTAACCAGAAAGATGTGTTAGCTTATGTGCAGCAGAGATCCCCTTTGATTTTCCATCAGCAGTGCAGTGGGGATGTCTCACACTCCCTCCTGCAGTGGCACTGGGCTTTTCCTGGTGAACACGTGGCATTTTGCAGCAGAGCCAGCCTTAGCAGTCATAGTCTAAGGCCCCGCCAGCTCCTCCTCAGCTTAAGAGGTTTCATTTATTTGGGTTTTTTGTTCTCCAGATAACCACCACCCCTTTCCACAATCAGTGCTTTTATCATTTAACACGGAGAGCCAGGAGTATGCAGCAGGTCATGTACATTTGGGCTGTGGCTGCCAGAAAGCAGCAGGGATCTCAGCCAGACCCACACCTTCACCTGCATCCAAACAAGGGTGGAGAGGAACACGAAGGGCAGAGAAGGAATAGTGCAATTACTGTGAGCAGTTGCTGCAGGAGGGATTATTTTGGAGCAGAGTTATTCAAGGCAGCGTCACTTCTGTAATAAGCAAGCAGGTTTTGACTTGAAGAGGTACGTGTTGTGGACCTGGGATGAACAGGAAAAAACAGGGGAGCAGGAGGTCTGCACAGGCTTCACCTCCAGTGGGAGCTCCCCAGTTCTTCCAGAGGGCATATTTCAGCTTCTTAGAAGGTACAGAATTCAATCTGCTTCTGCTCAGCAGCAGCTTCTGTGGACAAACAGAGGTACTGAGCTGTTCCAGTAGCACAAAAGCCTCTTAAAATGTTCTGGTGTCATCATGGGAAGGCTGGTTAGCCCTTATGTCAGTGGCTTCAGATTCATAAATTGTTAATTGCAGTTGCTAAGGGCAATTGGTGAGACCCATGCTCTGTTTTGTACCTGTCACATCAGGTAGGAAAATTTCTGTTTTCGCCAAGGGAGCTTTGTAGGGGCAGCTAATGCAGTAATGCGTTAGCAGTAATGGCTTCACATTGGTCAAGAAATCCCTGAGAAGACAAAAAAATACCCTTGCTGAGATTGTGAGGCAAATTCAACAGACTTTCAGGCTGCTTGGAAGGGTTAGTACTCTTTTCCCTGTGCAAGTCTTTAAAAGTATGTTATTACAGGGTGGTAATGTTTTATTTCTTTGAGCTCCTGGGCAAGCTTTTGAGAGGTGGCAACATGAGAAGCAGGGCTGTGGAAGTTTTCCTGTTGGTTTTGCAACATGCAGTCTGTGAATTCTAATTTTACAGAGGGTGAACAACAGTTTTGAGAACCTGAGGTGCTATCAACACAGCACTTCAGGGCTGTGTATTTTGCTCTATGAGATTTACAAATGAATGTCTTCCTACCTGCATGCATCTTCAAAAAGTGCATAGATGTCTTCAGGTTACTTTATTGTATGACCTCTTAGCATGGAAAAGTGTGGTGGTCTATGTGCAAGGATTATTTCTGCTGCTTGTGGAGGTGCATAAAAGCAGAAAGAAAAGAGCTTTGTCTTTACAGAAATATAGTCACACCCAAATATGTATGTGTGTATGTATATATATATATTTTGCTTGAGGTAAAACTAAAATCTAAAGCACAGATGAAAATACCTGTTCTCTAAAAATGGAAATGTTGCAATGCTGTTCATGATGAATTGGTCAGCAAGGAGAACATAAGTCACTTTGAGTTTGAACACCTCAGTCACTTGCTGCCTCACTTGGTCCTCACCTGCCCAACACTGAATCTTTGTCTAGAAACAGAGGAGGCTGCTAAATGGAAAGAGAGATGCTGAAGTAAACCAAGACCATAAAGGAGAACATAAAATGGAAGTAGCAGAGAAATAAAAGTGCAGGATATGTCGACTACTCAAGTATGTAGGAGCAAGTGGCCCAAACCTACCTGTCTGCATTTAAAAATGTCAGAAGCAAGCAACTCTCAGAGCCCAAGAAAGGGAAAAGACAGAGGATCAAACCTTGTGGGTGTGAGTTCAGATCATTATTTGTGGGGTTTTATCTACTACCTGCTTGATGGCAGTTCTCCAAGTGTTCTGTGCTTCCCCACGCTGTTCTGTGCCATACTGTGGAGGAAACCTTCCCACAGACAGGCTTTGAAAGGCTGAAATCTGTCTTACACTGGGCTCTTCAGTATTGTTCCCCTTTTCTTCCTCAGATGATAAAGCAGTCCCTGCTCCTCTGGAGCAGTCAGTATGAGATTATTTTAGTTACTCGGAGAAATTGTAGGTTTGTGGCATCCTTTTGGGTGTTCCCTGAGTCAGATCTTGCTTTTCTCCTTTCCTATTTCACTTGTTGAAAGTGAAACATCCTGTGCAAGCAGCAGAGGAGAAACATGAGTAAGGTAAACCTTGGTAAAGGAATAAGGAAGAACCAGAAGACTTGGGAAGATTGTTTTTCTTCATACAATTTTCTCTCTGGGGTACTGTATTGTAGATAAATATAGGATTCTGATGAAACCTTTAGATCTGGAACACAGAATGAGTTAAATCCATCTTTGCATGCAGAAAGATCCCTACTAGACTTAGAATTTTGCCACTGGTGTAGTTCATAGCCTGTACCCATCTGTGCAGGTGTCTGCTCCTTTCTGGTGTCCAGAAGAGACTCAAGTTGAGAAATTACTGTCAATTCAAATTGTTTTAACATAGAAGAAAGAAAATCAGTTGACTTTAGTGTATTAAACCAAGAGCCTAATGAATTTATTTTATCTTTACAGACTGTTGGGGATATTCTGGAAATGCGCCAGGATTGGTAATTCTTTTTTTTCTTTAAAAATCTTTAAGATAGTCCTCTTTCTAGTATAATTTATTAGGATAATGTTGCCATGTAGCAATGAAAACCATACACATCCTTGGTCTTCAAAGATGCAGGTTTTAACCTCCATGAAATAAGAGGGCAGGATATTGCTTTCTTAGATTAGCATCGTGGAAAGCCTGCATCTTCTCATGTCTATTCATGTATGTGGTGGTGTATTTTCAAAAGTCTTTTGCATTTCTTGCCACATGAAGTAACCAAGGGTGTATTTCTAACATGCAAAGAAGTCAGTGAAGTATAAACTGCAGTGTGTTTGAAATTGCAATGGACTATTGAAAAGAAGCCAGATATTTACCTTATAGTAATAAAACAACATGGAATTCATAATGCTTTAAGGTTCTGTGTAAGCACAAATGTGGTTTTTTTGCTCTCCTTTGTTTACTCAGCTTCTGTGCACTTTTGAATTACACAAAGCTGTTCGTGTCAAGTGACATCTGCACACAGGCTGATCAGCTCTATCTGATTTTTGACATTTTCCCATAACATTGGTTTTGTATTTATTTTAATCCTTATCCTGAATTTATTTTGAGAAGGAAATTGGAATATACAACAGAATTTTAGTCTTAACGTTAAGGTATATCCAAGATTAAAAAAAAAATAAAATTACAAACCCGTCATCAGTGTTCAAATTGCATTGTTAATGCTGAGCAGAAACTTTGAACTTGTAATTCTAGATCTTCTTACTTGTCACTAAACCTAAAGAAAGCCTGTATGATTCCGTTTCTGCATTCTCAGGCAGAACATTTTACAGGATGTCAGAAAGGCATTGACACAATAAATAGGGTTTTTGTGAAGACCGGTTGTTAAAATGATTGCAGATATTGTCCTATTTAGATAATAGACATAGCAGAACCAATTTTGGTGCTGTAATTGAAAGATACTGGGGAGGTGGCAGCTGTCAGAAATGAATTTTGAGCTATACCAGGGAAAACAAATGTAAAAATTCATCTGTGTTAGGGTTTGTTCAAGGCTGAAGAGAGCACCTCACCTTACCTTGCGCTTGCCATCTTCTCTGTAGTTAACTAAGTGCAAGGCTATTTTTTTCTATTAGATACGTTTCTTTTGCAACTTGCATCTACAATGGACCACTTCAGCTTTCTTTTAGACTAAGAGGTGAAAATGGGCTTTGGAGCTGACTCCCATCATTTTATGTGTGTTAATCACAAAGGCATGTAGAAAGTGTAGGTTTTAAAAATGAAAATGTCTACTGGTTTCCTTTACATTTCACATCCCTGGTATGTTTAAACAACCTTTTCACATGTACATAAGATCTTAATCATGGGCAAGTGGTTACATATTTACAAAGTTGTGCAAAATAATGTTTAATCCTGCCACATGGTGATTTCTCTTTTAAGAAAATTAAGAGCAGAAAAGCATAACCCATATGAAAATTGTAATACCCTGAACTGTAGGAGTTGGACTTCCTCAAAATTTATTTTAAACAGATGTGAAACTGCAGACATTAATTCGTTCAGTTATTTGAAGTTTAATTAAATATATGCCAGATCATGACAGCATCTTGTAATGTCACTGGGCAGTCAGTCCTGCATTTGGGAGGTGTCACTGCAAGTATTTTATTTTTCTTTTACTGTGGAAAGTTTGTTCCCTCTGTGTTTGAAGGTCCTGCTGGTAAAAAAATACTTTTTTTTTTTAATAAAAAGTGCACCATGCTAGACTTGGGAGCCTTGGTGGATCTTTTTCTTTAATGTTTCTCTGAAAACTGTGTCTCAGATAAGATGGTTTGTAAAGACAAAAGACCTCGCACAACAGAGGGAAATTGAACTTTAAAGCAAACAGCCCCAGCTCTGTCTTTGTGCTCCTGGATGTGTAAGAACAGGAATCTTCCCACTTGAAAGGCACATTCCAGTGTTAACACTCCCTGGCAGTTCTGTAGGCTGCAAGTACCATCCACTGTTGGTGTCTCCAAGGAGAATTCAGTGGAACCATGAAGGATGAAGTTTTAAGTGTAAAAGCATCTTGGTAATTAATGGAGAAAGTGCTCATGTAAGTAGGTAGCAGTCTGATTAACATCACTGATTTCTCCTGGTTGTGTTACAGTTCCCCACCTAAGAGTCTCTTTTTTCTCCCTGGTGTAAAAGAGACCTCTGTAACGCTCTGTCCTGGACCAAGTGGGTGGGAATAGATCTCTCACAATTGCTTTTGCCACCAGATAAAATTATATTAATGGGATAAACTTAACTTTCATCCACAGTCTGCTCTGGGAAACTGTGACTCCAGTTTGAAAGAGTCAGAAAATAGAGGTGTCTGTGCAGCTTCTGTGATCTGCTGACCATTTTTGTCACAGAAATCTGTGGAGCAGACCCTCTCCACGTGCTAACAATGTTATGTCTCCTTAGCAAACCAAAAAAAAAGGCATCTGGCCCTGTCTGGGCAGCTGTGAGCTCACAGCTCTGGCTGCTGCATGACACCCTGCACAGAATATTCATGCTGCAGGTGACAGGTACCATGGCTAGAGAGCAGCTGCACCTCAGCTGACACAGAACAGCTCCTGAGCAGCCATAGAGGAGCAGAGCCAGCAAAAACGGGGTGTCCTAGACAACTTTCCACTGCCTGCCCCATGACTCTGGCACTAGGAGGAGGCAGCAACATAAAAGTGCACCTCAGAAAAGGTGGTTTGTAGTAAAATGGAAGCCCTTTCGTGGGCCTTTCACAGAGACCCAGAATCACCCAGTGCCATCCCTGCCATGCCCAGGGACACCTCCCACTGTCCCAGGCTGCTCCAAGCCCCAATGTCCAGCCTGGCCTT
>NW_008238966.1:1726094-1728688 GCF_000691975.1 Corvus brachyrhynchos
CAGCTGCTCTGGGCACCCTGTGCCAGGGCCTGCCCACCCTGCCAGGGAACAATTCCTTCCCAATCTCCCATCCAGCCCTGCCCTCCTTTAGCCTGAAGCCATTTCCCCTTGCCCTGTCACTCCATGCCCTTGTTTAAAGTCCTTCTCTTAAAGCAAAGAGCCCCAGCTCTGTTTTTATGTAGCAAAATAACCTGTTCAACATCTGAGCTTTCCACTCCCGTGCATGTTCTTCGTGAGTACACAGCTGTACTTCTGTCAGCATTTCTCCAGCTACAAATGTTGAATATCAGTTCGCACGTGCTGTGGCACAGCTACGGCGCCAGACGAGGAGCAGGTGGGTCTGTTTAGCCATGCCTGAATTTTTGTTTGTTCTGGGCTCTCTCTCCCCTCCTGCCAGGTGAGCGGAAGAGCCCCTACGTGGCTGTGTGCTGTGTGGTGATGGCCTTCAGCATCCTGTTCGTGCAGTAGCAGCTGGCGAGCGTCCCGAGTACCCAACAGCAGAGCGTGGAGCAGCTTGTGTCAGGAAGGATGGGAAAGCGTCACCGAGTCTCCTCTCACTCCATGGATCACCTGTCTTCTGGAGGACACCCCTGCAGATGGACCAGCGTTAGTGACCATAGCCCAGATGACATGTAACTGGTGGAAGGGTGTCTGATGCGTGTCTTGAGTTTCAGGGGAGCTCTTTTTTTCTTTTACACCATGCACTTGAAAAGGCTTGCTGTTTTTAATTCTTTAGAATTTCTTGTCCAGTAGACCTGTATAATGAAAGCTTAAAATGGTAAATCAACCACAGCAATAAGACCACCCTTTGAAGAATAAAAGAGCATTGTGACTCTAGGGGATGTTTATTGAAGTATTTTTAGTTCTTGCTGCCTGAACAATTCCTCTCGATTTGTGAGTGAGGGCTCCACTCTCATCCTAAAAATATGACCTCTGACCTAAGTTACACTCAGCTATTTGTTTCTAAACTTGTAATTTCTCAAATAATGTATCAATATTTCTGTTGTTGAAATAAGATGTGAAATAAAGGCAGGGACCATAATTGTAGTGATGTCTGATTAGCTGGGGGGAAGGCACAGATTTTGAGGCACTTGGACTCTCTGTAAAATACCACATGTACTCATTGTTAGAGGTTTAGGTCTCTCAGGTATGTCGTTTCCCAGCTTCTTCCAAAATGTTGAGAAAAGGATTTCAGAGGCTCTGCTGCTGCAGTTGCATGGATGGAAAGATTTTAAATTAGCAAAATGAATACTTAGCTGCAGCTAAGGAAGTTGCATGTCAGAAAGGTTGTAGCAACTAAATTACACTCACCAGTAGTAAAGAGTAGATTACTTTTAATGATACACGCCATTAGCATTTATTTCTTAATTTTGCACACTTTCAGTAATCTAGTGACTTCTCTAATAACACCTGACAGGTGTGTGTTATACCAGACAACTGTGTGACTTCGTACTGACTGCATTTGGGAGAGTTGCCTGTTAGCAGTACTTCTTGTTCTGGAAAGGCTTGTGATCAGAAGGAACAAAACTGACAGTAAAACACACTGAAAGGTATGTTAACTGTTGTAATTCTTGTTTGAAAACCTTATTTTCATCGATCCAAATTATCCTGCAACTAGGAAAAAAAGTGCTTTTGAGTTACGACCTTTATGTTTTCTCGTGCACCTGTGAATCTAAGTCACCATCAGAAGTACCCATCCAAAACTTTTCTAATCTGGGCCCAGGAAAAAAAGATTTCTCCAGTTTGGGCTAAATAAATACCCCTGGCTGTGACCCAGAGGTGTGCAGAGCTGTAGGACTGTGACCATGCTATGCACACACAGAAGCCTGGGACTGGGCAAGAGGTGTGGGGGGAGCAAAATCTGCTCTTGTAACTTTAAATGTGGATGGTGCTCAAACAGGGCATCAAAGCAGCTCAGGTTTGGATTTCAAAGGTAACCATTCCCAAACAGGAGGAAGGGAAATTCCTAAGGAGTCTTGGGGTTTGACTGTCAGGTGCATACATGTCCAAAATATGCAGAGAATCATCTGGTAACTCTTTATGTTGAGCAGTTATATTCTAGTTACTACTTCTTGTAATAAACAGTGGCATTTTTATGATACACATTTCCAGGTCAGCTAATTACCAGATGAATTCTTAATAATCTCCAGGGTTTAGGTGCAAGTAGGAATACCAGTGAAAGAACCCAATGGAATGTTTTGGTCTGAGTATCTGAAAGCTACAAACATGAAGGCACTGTTGCAAAAACCTTCCCTGTTAAGGTTTTATCGTGTAAGAAGTTGAGACAGGCCTCTTTTTATTTGTTATTTGTTGTTCAAACTTCAGCATTATTTCTTACATGGCAGTCCATCCTTTTGGCCTAAATGCAGATGGTGAATACTTCCTAGTAGGAATTTTTTTTTTTAATTTTCCTCCTTGAATGACATTTTCAGACTATTCATTATGTGCTAGCTGCATGGCTGTTCAACAAAACTATCTGGAAACAAGATCTTTAAACTGACAAACTGCAGTTGTTTTGAAATTGCTGCTTCAGGCAGGTGTTTTCCTCAGGATTAGTTCTTTGGTTTTCAAGATTTTGGCTTTGAAGAGAATGA
>NW_008238966.1:1728706-1743838 GCF_000691975.1 Corvus brachyrhynchos
CTCTTTCCCAGGTTAGAATCTTGATGCAATTTTGCTTTCTTGGCTTTCTTTTTCTCATGCAAAAGAGTTTGCACCCGCAGCAGGTCTGTACACCTTTTCCTGTGCAAAAGGGACAGTGATTAAATGTGACCAAGGCTGTAGTTGTGCCTGCTGCTGTGGAGAAACATTTTCACACTGGGACTTCATCCTTTTTTTTTCCTAAACAGCATCATGGATGTTGTTAATGCCCAAAGATCTAAAACACAACATGGTGTTCTTCAAACACACAGAGTATTTTATGCTCTTGCATGTACTTGCTATGGATTAATATCATACTAACTTGCATCCATGTCTGCACTAGAAATGACCTCAAATTCAAAGCAGGGATTTAGGAAGGCCGAATTGAACAGCAGTAATTGCCATGTTGGGAAATGAGTAAAGCATGAGTAAGAGATGGGATCACTGTGAAGGTCTGATGTTCTGGAGGGACTGATAAGCAGCTGGGCAGACGTGGCTGGTGGAGGAGGAAAGACAAAGTGGAGTCCAAGGATGACAGGAAGATTTCCTGTTCTTGGAACAATATCCCTGTTCTGTGAATGCCCTTTCTACCTCTGTAACCACAGCAGTGAGCAGTGGAAATACACTGTCACTGAGAGGTGAAGCTGCACTGTGGTGGAGGGAATAAATGCTCTGCTAGTGCTCTGAGGCTTTTATTCTTTCAGTTCTGTCCAGTTCTGTCCCACTGGCATCAGGGGCAGAGCCCACTCTCTAATGCCTAGGAAGGCTCACCATGACCAAGGGATTTGTTCCCCCCTTCTCCCTTTCATGAGAAGAAGAAAACACAGCCAACGTCTTCCTAATGATTTAAAATGCTGAACTTGGTAAAGCCCACCAGAAGCCAGGAAAGTGTGATCTAAACCTGCTTCTCATACTCGGACAGCAACTTTATATTATCTAGTCCAAGCATTCCCAGCTAAGGAAGGTTTTCCAGCTGGGTTCCTTTTCCCTCCCTTTTCTCTTGCTTTACCTGAGCATTATTACCCATTCCAGACACATCTGGGGAGTGCTCCCAGCATCCATTACGAGGCCCACATAGGTTCCACGTGTATTTGATGGCATCTGGCTGCCTGGACAAGCAGTTTTCCCTGAGTTCCCATACTGCAGTGTAGTCAGCATGCCGGGCATAGGAGACACATCTGTACACTGAAAAACAGGTTTTAAGCATGAGGCCTGAATTGTTTACCTGTCTGTTCTTGTGTTTTATAAATAGCACCTCTTTTCATGATACCCCGAGGCCATAAGGCAGAAGGTGTGGAGGAAGAGTCATTCTGCAGGATCTGATAGTTGCAGAAAATCCTCCCCAGGTCCAGCATGACCAGTGTCATACACCTAACCTGTACTCAGTGCTAAATTTTTTTACTCTCTTTCACACCTGAAGGGCTTATGTGCCCAAAGGCACATCTGTGTTTTTCAGGCATTTGGTGCCTGACAGAATGTGGTCCCATCTCCAGAGATTTTGCCTAAATTCCATGAGCTGTTCCCGGTCTCGTGGAGCACAGGTACTCAAGCATGACCTACCTGTCTCTTCACAGGGTACCCTCCCCTTTGGCTGTGTGACAGATGGAGCCCAGGCTCCTCTGATGAAACATCAGCCACGCTCAGGCTTCAGAGCCCTCGGGAATAAAATCGCCTTTGGCACTGCAGCTGCCTCATTTCTTCCTGCTTCACCAGTAGCTGCAGGAAGGTTGTCCAACACGTCCTTAATCTGCATGGAAAAGACCTTGAGAAGAGTCTGTCACTAACTCATGTAATCCCCACTGGTGTGGGAGGGAGATGCCAACATTTCCTCAAGGACCTGGGTGTAAACATTTCCAGGGACACAACTGCTGCTGCCAGCTCCTGGGACATCAGTAGAGAAGATAATTACTTAATTAAGGAGCGAGGAAGTTCGTTGCTGGTCTGTCACGTTCAGAATGTTCTACAAGAGCATCTCATCATCAGTTCCGTTGTTTGAAAGGGCTCTTTGGAAGCTGTGCCACGGGAAAAGAGGTTTTCCCTCCAGCACAGCTCTCAATGAGTGGGAAGCAGGCAGTGCCCATCCCCAGCTGCCACCACATTTCAGTAAATGCCATGTTTGTGCAGACTGGTTCAGCTGAAGATCAAGTCTCCAGTTTGCAGGCCCAATCAACCTCTATCATCTCTTTTTCAAAATAATACAAGCACACCTAGTCTAAACACACTGCACTGGGCTCCCTGACACCCTCTGCATCACCTGTTTACATAAACAGAGGAGCTTATCGCAACACTCACACCACATAGCAGCACTTACTGACAAACTCAGTGGTTAAAATAGTCTATTTTCCCCCAAAGGAAGACAAGGAGGTTTTAAAAGGGTAAAATTTTATATGGCTTCGTTTATTCTGGGGGGGGGGAAGGGGGGAAATTGTTTTAAAGTGAAGTCAAGTCAGGTCAAAATATAATAAAGTACCCTTTTCAATTCTAAAATCTTCACAGCTGGTCATTCCCATATGCAAAAACTTAAATAACCTTCAGAGATGTAGTAGGGCTAACGAAAACTCCAACCAAATGATAGATGTATTTGGACACTTGGATGTATAAATGTCACACCCAGTGGAATTAAGAGGAAATAAATAGTAATTTGACAGCATTGGCAAGCTGCGTTTTTGACTGTGTAGCACCACCAGCATATTTTACATGTGTATCACAGTCATGAATAAGTCAGTCCAGACACATTCACAGACCAGTTTTGGTTTCCTATTAAGCTACATGCTCATTTTCTTTCCCCCACCCTTTCCAGCTAATAAAGGGAGCCAAGGGAACGCAGTGATCCCTGTCTTTTTGGAACAAATCACCTCCAAATTCTTACAATTGATTCACACAGACTGGTAAAACTCCAGGAGACAGGGGGAAAAAAAAAATCCCTTCCCAGTGATAAGGCATTCTTGACATTTGAATTGTTTGTCATTTACTAAGGACATAAAACCCTGATACCAAAGATGGCACTTGAAATTATCATCATCACTGGAGACATGCCTGGGTCTGGGGCTGCCTGCTCCAGAGGGGTTTCTGAGCACACTCAAAGAGTCAGTGAGTTCTCCCCCCGCCTCTGCCCTGCACAGAACGTGCTTCTGCCTGCCCAGGGACACGTTCTGACATCAATCTGATCACTTAATGATACCCCTCCTGCACAGACCGGAGGCATGGAAAAGATTTTCATCTCTGAATTCACCGTGGCTTCTGGAAGTAATAAAAATTGTTTCCTCCTCTTCTTCTCACAAGGAAGAGCAAATCCTTTGAAATCCAGCTGCTTTCTGGTCATAGCTTGGTTGGTTGGTTTGAACACCTTCACATTCATATAATGAAAAACTGGTTTGGGTTGGAAGGGACCTTAAATCTCATCCAGTGCCACCCCTGCCATGGGCAGGGACACCTTCCACTGCCCCAGGCTGCTCCAAGTCCCAGCCAGCTTGGCCTTGGACACTTCCAGGAATGGGATGGGGCTGCCACAGCTTCTCCAACCAATCCCTATTCAGATTTTCGTGTTTGCACTTAAAACCACTTAATTTTTTTTCCTTCCCTCCACTGAAGGGTCATCCTCTTTAATTTTGGTCCAGAACCAAACCCAGTAACACCACCTTTAGAAGAAAACTTCCTCTAAGCAATGCTCTTCTCTCATTTGCTGGGTATTTTTTTGCAGGTACGATGTCTAAAACATGGGTCTAATAAAGCATCATCATCCTGCTCTTCATTTTAGATCCATCCATAGTATTTTGCACACATTGAAGCTTGCTAACTGGGATATGCCAGGTGGTGTTGAGCACAGTGCAAGAATCTGTACAAAATTTAAGGCACTGTTGTTCTTCTGTGCCCCCTGGCACTGGACACTCCAGTCTTGTGTCAAACTTTCCTCCCTTGTTCCCCTCCAGAAAAAAAAAAAAAAAAAAAAAAAGACAAAAACAAAGCCCCAAAACCTTGGGGGAACCTGAACACTTAGATATTTACCCAGCCACATCAGTCCTACTCTGCCCAGGAAGAATGCCTCCTCTTCTCAAGCAGAAATACAGAATCTCATTAAAAAGGAAGACCCAGCTGCTGAAGCTTTGTTCTTTGTTTCTTCCTATTTAGTCTGTTTTCCACTCCTGTCTTTGTGCAGCCCCTCTAGCACCACACGCTGCAACCACAGAGGCACTCCGTGCTTCTCCCTGTTTTTCCCTTCTGTACATTTGAGGTGATGATCTTGCTGGCTTGCAGACTTGCAGGAATGATTCAGTAGGTGCTCACAAGAACCGTGGCAGTATTGGCTATTTCCCTAAACCCCTTCAGACAGCTCATCCCGCATTTGGAAAACATGTTTTAAAGGAAAAACAGGACACAAACCACAGAAGTGCTCCCCATGACAAGTTTATTATGTTTATTTAGTGTGAGGAGCTCTGAGCTGTGCACGCTCTCACAGACCTGGCTGCTCCTTGTCACAATAAAGCACAATATAACACACAGAGGGGAGCTCCAGTGCCATGACCTGTGTGCAGCAGTGGGAGCTCTGTCCCCTCCGCCTCCATTACAGAATAATCCACTTCTCCTGGGGAGTTATGTATCAGCTCCTTGCTGAGACAGCAGACTGCATCCTAACAGGCCCCAAACCACCACCTGCCCTTTGTCAGGCTCAGGGTTCAGACTCCAGATGGAGGAGTAAGGAAACAAAAGAGCCTTTAGAGCCCAGTTTTACCACCATTGTAAGCAATGCGTGACCATACAGTGCTCGTGTCCACTGTGGTCCGTGTCCTGCGAACACTGACCTGGTCTAGTCGTGTTCCAGGCCTCTCTAACTGTAACATTTTCCTCCTCAAGCATCTTGAACCGCTTGTGGTGGTTTCAAAATGGGTTTGTCAGTCCCTAATCGAGCACAGACTCTCACAAAATACCCAGTGAAGAACAACACAAGGAGAAGGGGTGAGAGCAAGCCGGTAAAAAACAGTGTCATGGACTGGATTTTTGTGTGGCTTCAGTCATGGCTGAAGGGCAGGAGCAGTCCCCAGAGAGGAGGAGAGCACCCAAGGCTGATGAAGTTGAGGAACCCTGTATCCCCCAGAGCTCACTGCCTCATTTCCCAAACCACACAAGAGCTGCTGAGGGCTGGCAGTGTGGGGGATGATGATGATGTTGGAGATGTTGTGCCCCATACCCCAAGTCTCAGGCCTTCCCAGTTGTTTTCTTACGTTTAGACTTGTGCCTTTCACCTAAGCCCCGCCACAACCAGGACAGTAACCTCTCGAGTGGCCACAGAGGGTTTTTATATCGGTAACATTCAGTAATTTTGAACACCTAGTTTGTGTGACCTGGGAGACGGTGTTGCAGAACTCTTCAACCCCATGTAACATTTCATATGTTAAAAGCACTAATCCCATGGTTTAGAACTATGCCTGAAGTCACTTCTAAGAGAAAAAATCAATGCTGGAAAGTAGCTTTAATGAGCATGGAAGGAAAAATGAGATTAGGTAACAACACCACCAAAGATAAAAAGAGAAAATTAAATCCCATAGTTTTCCTACAGATCAGGTGAGCATCAAGCCATCCATGTTAGAATCATGGAATCCCAGAATGGTTTGGGTTGGAAGGGACCTCAAAGCCCATCCAGTGCCATCCCTGCCATGGCCCGGGACACCTCCCACTGTCCCAGGCTGCTCCCAGCCCCAACATACAGCCCAGCCTGGCCTTGGACACTCCAGGGATGCAGGGGCAGCCCCAGCTGCTCTGGGCACCCTGTGCCAGGGCCTGCCCACCCTGCCAGGGAACAATTCCTTCCCAATATCCCATCCAGCCCTGCCTTCTGGCAGTTTAAACTTGTCCTAACCCAAATAAAAGTTACCATGTTGCCCATTTTAACCAAATTTGCTCAAAAAAGTTCCTTCGTTTGGGCCAAAACATGCATACTTTACAGTAGAGGTCAAGCCTCCTGCATTTAGGAAAGTTCTTTCCCCAAAAAAAGTCCCACAAGTCCTTCTTGGGTCTTCAAACTGCTTATGGTCATGAAAGAATCACAGAATCACAGACAGTCTTGGGTTGGAAGGGACCTCAAAGCCCATCCAGTGCTACCCCTGCCATGGGCAGGGACACCTCCCACTGTCCCAGGCTGCCCCCAGCCCCAATGTCCAGCCTGGCCTTGGGCACTTCCAGGGATGGGGCAGCCCCAGCTTCTCTGGGCACCCTGTGCCAGGTCTTCATCACGCCCTTGTCAGTTGTCTCCCTCCAGGTTTCCTGTGGCTCCTTCAGGCACTGAAGGAACATATTGACTGTACACCCCCCAACCTCGCCCGTGAAAGCAGCAGGGTGCCATCCCTATTCCACCCAAATTCTCCCCTGGAACAGTTTCACCCCTCACACTGGAGCAGGCGCAGGACATGTGAGGAAATCCCTGTGTCAGCACTGTGCCTGTGCCAGGCAGCAGCACAGAGCTCCACCTGCCAGGGCTGCAGAGGCTGCCCAGGCCATGGGTCTGGGCCAGGGTGAGTGAAATCCGCTCAGACAGTGCTGAACCAGCACAGACACACAGTAGTGAGCTCCAGAGCTTAGCAGTAGTCCTACTTGGACTTTCCTTTTATCCCTCTAAACCCATCTCTAGAAGCTGCATTACAGCATCTGATCCTTGGAAGTGTCCGAGCAGTTTCTATTGCAGTTCCTCCTGTATTTCAACAAACTGCAGATTTTTACTTTGTTATGAAACATTCAATCTTGAGCATTCTGGAGATAGAATAACTCAGTCTAAAAACACTCCTGGTTAGAGCATGCCGTAGTGTTGATGGGGAAACTGGCCAAGAGACAATTAGAGACCTCATCAAAGCAAGTGGAGTCTTCAACAGATGGGTTTGCTGTTAAGCAGTTCCACAGCCCCTTTAGGAATCCTGAGGCATCTCTACTTCAAGCTTTTTGGAGTCAGAGAAAAAAACTGCACCAAGTTTTCTGTGATCTTACTTAGGAGGCTTGGGGGTTGCCTGAGTTGTTTTGCAGCACTGAATTCACGCAGCTGAACCCAAGGCCATCTCTGGTTGCATGGAACCTGCTGTGCTTCCAGCCAGAGCCTCCCCCTCACCTGTGCCCTGGTGCCTGCAGGTTTTTGGGCAGTTCAGCTGCCCACTAATGGAGCTGTGGACGTTTCCTAGATGAGGACATTCCACCATGTCAGAACACCCACCAGCTTTATGGGGAGCAGCACTCAGCACATGAAAAAGAGCTCAGGACAGGAAAGGAACGCCTTACCTGGTTCTGATTCTAAGAGAGCCAAGACTATTGATGAACTATTAATTATCACTAAATAAGGTGAAGGATGTTCCCTAAATTGTATTTAGAGGCAGAAAGAATGGGACCTATGCCGACTTTAAATCAGCCAAGTGATTTAAACTGCAATCCAGATCTTAGTCATTTAAACAACTGTAACTCCAACATCTGTAATCCAACATGTTTTATCCTTTTATCACAAATTATAATTGAAATTCTCAGTCCTGTGCTCTTCTGCTGTGCTGCTGCTACAGATTTTGGCCATTTCCACCTTCCAAACTCTTATTTGTCTATTGCATGCCCACCTGGAACAAACTCACTTGGGATGACTAAAAAAGCTTTACTTCCAAAAACCTCTGTTCCAACAGACTGCTGTTTTATTCTCTTTAAAGTTTTATTCTCTTGAAAGTTTTATCCTTAGAAAGAAGACCCTTATCAAAACTTTTAATCTCAGAAAAGACATTATTAGCCCCCATTTCAACATAAAATGTTCTTGTTTTGGAGGGAAAAGAAAGATTTCAATGTAAATGTAAAGAATAATGCATCAAAATGTCTACAAAATTTACAATTCACTAATGTGTACGATGCTACCAGAAGATACTCATAGAGAATGACAATAGGAGTGTGTCCAACTGGATATTATACCTCTACCAAAAGTGCTAACTAATCTTAGCTGTCCTTGTGATTTACAACAGCACTAATGGAAGCAGTTTAGCAACATTTTCTGGCAAGCAAGAGCATGTGCACTAGGGACAGGGAGAAATATCCTGCACTGGAGGGAGAGAATGTGTTTGCTGAAGGGGAGAAGGACCCTGTCAATGTAAAACACACGAACAGAAATAAAACGCTCTGGGTTTTCCTCTGTGTTTCTGTGTATCCATTAGTGAGTATATAGATCAGACTCACTGGCACTGAGAACTAATCTAAAAAATGTTGGTAGTATCAAGACCCAAATAGGACCAAAATAGTTTTAACTCATATATTGAGTCTTTTCAACTGCTCCAAAATTGCCCAACATCATTCATGTGAGGCAAAGATGCCTCCAGAACCCATTTAGCCCCGTTTCTGCCATTTTGTGACAACAGTGCTCCATTTTGTGATAATAACTCCCCATTGTCTTTATGCTTGGAAGCCTGTCTTCCCTCACAATTTCTTTTTCACGTACAATTCCTTTTTCCTCAGATGCTGGATTATCACCAGTTTGTTCCTGCAGGATAAGCTCACATGACACTATTTCTGCTAAGTCTAACAGAAGTAGCACCTCACCTGAAATTGTCACACCTGACAGCTGATCTGCCCAGAATTTTCCTCCCCTTCTGAGAAAAGAAACAGTCAGCTATTGAAATGTACAAGGAAGATATTCAATATCTTTGGTTCTCTGGCTGTATCACTGAAGAAAGAATACTGGTTCTGTTTTCTCAGGAATTAGTTTTTCTTGACCATTGTTTCTTGTTCTTTTGGCTCCTGCTTGGTGGCTCCTTTCCACAAGCAGCCTGGAAGAGAGAGTCAAGGAAAGCTGTGGGGCCACCAGGGAAATCAAATGGCATCATTACAAGTGACACAAACAGTAAATGAAAGTCTTTCCTTCCTCGGGCCGTTTACATTTCTAAAGGCTTGGGTGACTAGGATTAATTAAATCTAGCACCAGTGAATTCAGCAGAAGTTAAGTAGATCTGTTTCATAATGGTAATAAAAGTGAAGAGGCTAGAAACAGGAGGATATTTCTCTTTTCTACCACATCTGGTTGAAAAAGAGTATGTTTTTCTAGGCAAGCATGAAAATGGAGAGGAAAGAGGAGTTTTCCACTAAAAAAAAAAGAAAATAAGCTGGTTGATTATGATTATGGAAGTGGTAGGGAATGAATCAAACCAGGAAAAGCTGCTGCCAACCTGCACAAATGTTATGGCTGATTGGCAAGATTCAATCACGTAGGAGAACAAACACCAGGCTGTTTATCTCTAATCAGTGTCTGCGGCACCGAGCGGATGGCAGGGCCACCTTCATCTGGCTGGAGTGAGCAGCTCCTCTTTCACTGTGGGTGGATCTGTGATCCACAGAATCACGGAGTCATCGGGTTTGGAAAAGTCCTCCGAGGTCATGGAGCCCAAACATGAGCACAGCACCGCCAATTCCAGCACTAAACCGTGTCCCCACGTGCCACCTCTGCACGTCTTCCTTACCCACGCGCAGGACACGAAACATCCCTGGTGCTGCACAGCAGCAGGGATCAGTCAAGACAGCAAAACTTAAGAGGTGCAGCCATTTTCCCAGCAAAAAAATTTCTCATTTCTACTGCTCTCTGCTTTCTAACATCATCTGGAGAGAGAGAATGTGGTTCCCCCTGGTTCTCCAGCCCCAGCCTCTTTGCAAAGAGGAAAAGGCTGCCACATTGTGCATAACCAGGACAAAAATGTTAGATTTGCTCTCCACACAAAAGTCAGCCTTTGGCCTTTGTTTGCCACGTGTCCTTTTGTTACTAGAAGCTTTCACCACTTGCACCTGGAATAATGAAGGACATGCAAACAGTGGCGTAGCCTCACCGGTCTGTTCTCATGGAGGGCTCAAAAGGCAAGTTCCTAACTGTCCCTCAGGGAAAGGACATGAATTATCATTTTAGAGATTCTCTAGAGATGCCTCAATCTTTGCATTTTTAAGTTAAAACATTCCTTGATGTTGTCCAGGCCAGGTTGGATGGGGCTTGGAGCACCCTGGGATAGTGGAATGTGTCCCTGCCCGTGGCCAGGGATGGCACTGGATGATCTTCAAGGTCCCTTCCAACCCAAACCAGGCTGTGATTCTATGATTCATATCACATTTGCTTGTAATAGGCATTTTTCTGCATGTCTGGGCATTAAAACAAACAATTTCAGAGGTAAGAGTTCCTACAGATTTCCAAAGTACACAGCTCTTAAACCATTAGGTCATCATTGGTTACAGTTATTCCCAAACTTTGGATCAAGTGTCTTCGCAGACTATGAACCACAAAAACCAGCATCTTCACCAAACTGCCACAGACCTCAGCAAAAGCAGGACTCTGCCCTTCTTTGGGGTTTCTCACCAGTGCTCAACTGGCATAAACCCTCCATAAATTTTGTATCTAGGAAATATTTTAAACCTGAAACATTTCCACTGGCATTCCTAATGCTGGCTGAATGTACCTGAATGTTGTGTCCTACCTGGATTAGTCCCCTACATGTTTGCCCAGGGCACAAGGATAAGGGCAGCTGCACATGCCTTTGGGAAAGGCTGGGGTTTGCAGAAGACTCAGGACTTCAAGGAAAATTTTCCTGCTGTGGATTCTACAGAGAAACATTCCCATCCCTGGAAGTGCCCAAGGCCAGGTTGGACGGGGCTTGGAGCAACCTGGGACAGTGGAAATTTTAGCAAATTTTTAGAAAATGCTAATTAGACCTACTAGAAAATACAGATCAATATAAACTGCAACATATATAGAGAAAGGCTTCAGCAGAAGAGGTTCTTCATGGAAGGGGAGCAATTAATCCCACTGCCACTCAAAAAGCCTGAGGCAAGACATGGACATTTGGGTAAGAGAAGCCACAAAAGATGTCTGAAAGCAGGGCAGGTGCTGATGAAACCCTGTTTATGGTTATGGTGATAAGAACTAGATTTCTTCCTTTTTCTGTGAAAGAAGTTGCATTCTATAGTGTATTTTGTTCTGAAGTAGAACAAGGGTTTGGGGGGAAAATGGTAATAACAAAAGTTTAAAAATACCTTTTTATAATAGAATTATTATTTTATTGGAATAATCTGAAAAAATTTGAGCAGCTGAAGAGACAGACAAAGCCAGAGACCTGGCAATCTTGGGTGGAGAGTGGATAAGCACGGGGAAGTCTCACAGAGTCAATGTTTCATGGGGGAAAGGGAATTTTAGTGGAAAAGCCACTTATGTTTCGGTGAGGTAGCAGTCAGGAAAAACAATCCCACTGAAATTAAACCTCAGTTTCACTTTGATTAACCAAGACCGAGTGCCTTGATGAGGAATGTGGTAAGGAACAAGGTCCAAGTCCTAAACAGAAGGAGAGAAGCAGCAGGAAGGCACATCCGTGCTTTATCTTGGTGCATAATGAAGCCTATAAAGACTTCCAGAAATATAAATGTATGAGGAACTCTCAGACACCTTCTACACATTTGAGAGTAATTTTTCATAAATGCTATTGTCCAGAGTCTGGGGACTGCAGGAAAAACAAGGTTAGACTTTTTGCCCCAGCTCCAAAATCCAGACCTGTGCTTGGGAAGGAAAACAACAGGAGCAAAAGTGACAGCTAAAATGCCAGGTTTTCTTGGGACAGCAAATCCATACAGGAGCACAAACAAAGCTGCTCTGATTTATCATGCTGACTCTCTCCCATAAGGGCTGCTGACATAAAAGACTCCCCAGCTAAGAGAGCCTAATAGCCCCCTTCCTCCCTGCAGCACAGAGCTGGCAGGAAATTCCAGACATCCACGGAGCTGAGCTCCTGAAATTAAAGCTGCCATTCAGAACCAGCCTGAGGAAAGCAGCAGCACTGAAATTTAGCATCTCAGCCATACCTGCATTGTAAAAGCTTTCAGTTTTACCATGGTGGGATTTTGGCATAGGACAACCAGAGTTCACCCCTGAGTTGCTGACATGTTAAATCTAAGCATACCACTATTTGTGCTGTGAAACCACAGTTTTTATTCCAATTCCAATTCTATTGTGTCTAGCAGAGGCATTTCTGATGCAGGGAAATAAGGTAGGATTGGGATTGCACTGTACTTGAAGAAAATTCCATCATACTTCATGCTTTTTCTTTCCCTTTTTTTTTTTCTTTTTTTTAAAAGCCAGACTTCCCAAGATAAGACGTGTGTTGTAATGATTTATGGACATCCACACAGCAAAGACTGGAAAGAAAACCCTTGTGTAAGAAACCTTCAGAAAATCCCAAACCATAGAATTTAAGATGGTTCTATCACCATTATATTCCTGGCCATTTTTATAGCCGTGGGTTGCTTTCTCAATTATTTTCCTACAGCAAGTCCTATTCCAAACAATAAGCAGGGAAAAGCATTTTGGACTGCAGCAAGCTGCAGGACATGGAGCTTTAGGGTGAACCCACCACTGAACTGCTGACTGGGGAAAAGTCTGAGGAGATGTTTTCAGCCTCATGTGAGTAAAAGCAAAAAATTGTGTGATGCCACCATTAGGACACATTACCAGAGGTTTATGTATCCAAAAATATTTCATGTTTTTTTAAGCTTTCCCAAAGGAATGTAGGTTCTTGCCAATGGTAATGTCAGATCACAAAGGTGTCATTCTCATACACCAACACTGAAAATCCATTTACAGTGTAGATGAACCTTTATTCACATGCTCAACTTCACTATTTAGCTGTTCCTAACTAGAAGGAAAACCACGTGTACCTACTCATTTTTACTCTTATCAAGTTCATCAGCCCCTTCAGCTTTAACATCACAAAAGATGGCTTTTGTTCTTATCCCAGGCCCTTACTAAAACTGCAGCCCATCTCTACTTCCTCACTGCCTCTGCCTTATTGAAGTGTTTGCCACGCTGCCTCAAAAACAAAGTGGCAGAAATGTACAGAGCAATGACTCAGATGTAAACAAAGGTATCTGCAGCCTGAAGGCTGCTTTATGATGGTCTTGGGCTGTTATGGAGCATATTTCCCGGTGAAGAAAACCGATAACCCCTTTATCTAAAAGACAATGTGGAAGCAGAGACGGGGAGTTTAATCGCTATTTCTGCAGCCTGCCTTCAATGCAAGCTCTTAGTATGTGCACAGTGATCCTCTGAGTCAGTGACTAAACTGATTTTTAATATATTTTTAGATGGTTTGGGATGAAAAAAAAATACCTCGGAGAACTTCATGTATAGAATATTTAAATCTTCTGGCCTAAATTAATACAGTCTACTGTCAAATGTTAATGGCATGACCTAAGATTGACATTCTTGGCTTTCTCAGTCATGTATTGAGCATTTATTAATTAATGACAAGGTGTTAGTGGAAACAATTACCTCCAAACTCGTTACTGAGTGTTTTCCAAGCAATAGATATATATTTTTAGCATCTCATCAGAGAAGGGTGTCTCAGCAGCATGCATTACTGTTGTAGGCATCGTAGTCAACTGGACTGCTCTCATGAGAGGGGCTGAGAAGAGATCATGTAAAGCCTAAGTCAGAATCTAATCGAAGTCCAGATCTAACCTTTTTCTAGGCAAGATCTAATACATACTCTTAAGTCAAACTGGTAAGGGGAAAAATCGATATTTTATGAAGATTTGCTCTCTTAACTCAGACACCCGTGATGTCACACTAGCACAGGTAATTGCATGACTTTCTTCACTTAAAAAACGTGACTCTGCTTTAGGGTTTTTTAAAATATCTGAAATTAAATAGCACTGTGCCACAATTACCTTAGTGCTGCAAGCAGATTGAACCAGGACGCAAAACATGCCAATATTCCAAACATAACATAGTAGCAAACAAAAAACCACTGTCTTTAAAGGGGAAACTCATTTTCTCATGTACAGGAAAAGTCCTAAAGGTGTTTTTGGGGGGTTTTTTTTTTTTTTTTTTTTTTTGCTTGTGGACTGTCAGAAGCTCTTTCACAGGGCCTCTCATAAGAGGCTGATGATAAGAACCCCATGGGCACGAGGGGAAGGGCACAGCAGGGCCATGGGTCAGGGATGGAGACGCACGAGCATCTGCAGTCACGAGCGATAAGATTGACAGGGTCAGTTCCCCTGGTGCTACAAGAGCCAGGCAGAAGATAAAATACAGTGATTTACCTTAGTTAAAATTACCAGTGCCTGCAGAAGAGCTCGGAAGGCCCAAGTGCATGGGCAGTAAAAGGTGTGCTGAGAGGCGTGACCTGAGCTGCTCACAGACCTCGCCACAAAGTTCAGAGATAGAGGAGATTGAGCCCCTCCAGAGCTTCCTTTGCCACAGGAAATACATCAACAGCAGCAGTCCTTCCCTTTATCCTGAGCTGGTAAAAGGTACCAGACCTTACAGGTGAACATTGGCATGCATGTGGTAAAAGAAGTTAAATTTTGGCTGTGAATTCGTGGTACGCTTGGGTTATCCCAGGCTGCTCTGACTTGAATCTCACCCAGCAATAGGAGGTATTTATATCTTCCTTCTCTCAGTCTAAATAACTTGCTCACTTGGGCCAGTCATTTTTCCTGTTCTTGGCTCCAGCCCTCCCATTAGTGAGTATTATAATGTTCAGGAAAAGAAATCCAGCTGGTGCAGCGAAGACTCTGTGCAAATTAAATGGGAAGCTTGCAGCATGCCTGTTTTTCATCTAAACAGCATGTGCATTTAAGTCAGGGTTACAAAAGCTCCAGTGTCTTCAAGACTTCACTTATAGGCATGTCTCTCAAAAGAGAGTGAAAAAATTTTGAGTTATCTACATCTATTTTATCTCAAAGTAGCCTAAGGAAATATAAGCTTAAAACTATCACCTTCTCTTCAGGACCAGCCATACTTTACAGTAGAGGTCAAGCCTCCTGCATTTAGGAAAGTTCTTTCCCCAAAAAAAGTCCCACAAGTCCTTCTTGGGTCTTCAAACTGCTTATGGTCATGAAAGAATCACAGAATCACAGACAGTCTTGGGTTGGAAGGGACCTCAAAGCCCATCCAGTGCCACCACCCCTGCCATGGCAGGGACACCTCCCCCTGTCCCAGGCTGCCCCCAGCCCCAATGTCCAGCCTGGCCTGGGACACTGCCAGGGATCCAGGGGTGACACCATCAAGTCCAAGCACCAGCCCAGCCCCAGCCCCATGGTCACCGCAAACCACGTCCTCAGGGCCACACCTTGGCCTTTGGAAGCTTTCCAGGGCTGGGGACGCAGCGC
>NW_008238966.1:1743858-1746994 GCF_000691975.1 Corvus brachyrhynchos
TGGACACTCCAGGGATCCAGGGGCAGCCCCAGCTGCTCTGGGCACCCTGTGCCAGGGCCTGCCCACCCTGCCAGGGAACAATTCCTGCCCAATCTCCCATCCAGCCCTGCCTTCTGGCAGTTTAAACTTGTCCTAACCCAAATAAAAGCGACCATGTTGCCCATTTTAACCAAATTTGCTCAAAAAAGTTCCTTCGTTTGGGCCAAAACATGCAAGAAATATTTCATCTGTGAGGTTCTTAATATTTTGTGCAATATGTAATACTCAAGTGGTAATTTCTAAAAATTATTCCCTGAACAGAAACTTCATTTCATCTTTTATGAAGGTTTTAAATTATCTAAAAAAGCAGCTTCTTGAGAGTTTTGGTTTTTTCATTCTTTCTTTGTCTTCTTTTTCCTCCTTAGCATAATAATGCTTGACAAGAAATCTAGAGACAAAACTAAAATTACATTATATCTCCTTTATCTTCATTTTGTATTGTACTGGGATAGAGCAGAGCACTACAAAGTGTCTTCAAATCAGGTTTTAGAAAGTTAAAAATAAAGGATCGTGATGGAATTAGAAGACTCCCACAGAAATTTGATAGGAAGTAGTGCCAGTCACACAGACATTGTGTGCTTGGAAAATCCCCCCTCATCAAAATGTACTGTACAATTTCTTGTCATTAAAGTGCAGTAGAGAAATGAGCAGGTGAACTACCAGGACAACTGTTGCTGATGTGCAGGAGGCCAGCTTTGATCCCAGCTGTTTCAGAAGATTAATTGCTTTCTGTAAAACCTCCTTGATTTTGGAGCTGCACTGCTGGATTGTGGAGCTTCATTCCAGTGCCACAATCCAAAATCCAGACTGTGCTTTGTGCCACTCCCACTGGGTGATGCCCTTATTTGTAGATGGTCACCACTAGTCAAGATAAACAAATTAAATTTCTTTCTCATTCCCAGTCACCCTCCACAACACCCCTTTTCTTCACCGTTTAACCTGATCCTGAGCAGAAACTCAGGATTTTAATTAAGGAAATTAAGTCCTTTTTAAGCCAGCAGGAAGCTCACACCACCATCACCTTATTCCTAAAGTGATAAATCCTGGATGGAGAGAAGGAGAGGCATTTTCATGGAAAGAAACAGGGTTTCACCCAAAACGTGTGATGTTTTTCAGGAAGTATGTGTTGTTTGGAATCTTTTGTGACATTTCTTCCTCCCTTCCAGCTGCCCACAGGGATTCCCATCAGCTCACTATCCTTGGTGGCAGGTAGGCCTGCTGCAGGTTAATAGTGATCAGTGAGCTCACACAAGAGGAGTTCTGCTCTGATTCAGTCAGCATGAAAACACTTCATGGCACAACCGTTGCTGCCAGTGGGAGTGGGAATTTTACTTTCCGTTAATTCTCGGCTGCTGCATTTTGGACTGGGCAACACAAGAATAAATGGGATAGTGGCATGATTGGAACAAAGCAACTAAAAATGAGCAAAAATGTGCAGCACTGATCTGACTCTTCTACTATAAGGGCTAAGGATTTTATAATGTGTATGTTGTATAGTTTTATTCGTATTTATGCATATAAATAGGCTTAGCTTAGCCACAGAGCATTCCACTGCTTCCCTTAAACCTTCATGGCATGACAGGCATTACCTCCACGGGTGTCAGCCATGCACTGATGTTTCCAACAGGTTTCTAGACAAACCCCAGCTAATTTAATCCTCAAAGAATTCTTAATTTCTCGCAGGTCTGAATGGCCACTGGAAGGGGAGATGCCTCATTTCAGGTCTCAGTGTGATTCCTGGCCTCCTCAGCACCAATGTATTTCCCAGTTCTGGGAACATCTAACACGTGTTCGTGTGACAAGAAGTTACCTTGGCAACTTGCTCCTGTTTCCCAACACCATCCCTCCCAGAGCCCTGGGATTCTGGGAAGAGCTGTTGGTAGGAAAGGCTTGCTGGGCAAGGGAGGCTGTGAAGAAAGGAGGTGGAAGAAGTGGGAAAGTTTGAGGTAGATGAGCTAATCACCAGGCAGAGGCAGAAAATACTCCAGGATAAATATCAGATCCTTTGTTCCAAAGAAAACTTCTTGTTCAGAGTTAGGCAGTCTTTCCCAACATCAGCTAAGATCTTGGCAGGAGGAAGCTCCAAGCACCTAAAGGACATCAATTCTGAGAAGCTTAAAGATTCAGTATTTGTGCAGAGCAAGACTGATGATGTTTGCAAAAAAAAAAAAAATCTCCCCCCACAAAAGAAAATTTCCAAGTACTCCGAAGTCTCACTGACTTTCAAAAAAAGAAAAAAAAGTAAAAATGTAGTCCACATCTACCTAGGAAGAGCATAAAATACACAGATTTTCTATTTATCCTATTTATTTGAGAAGTTGTAGTACAGAGAAGAAGAATCAGTACTTTTCCTTCTTACAGGGAGCATTGATACTCTTTAGAGTAATTGTTCTCATTAGAGACTCACTCATTAAGCAGAATAGAGGAAAGCAGTGTGTGTCATCTTTCCCATTCCCAGCTGTTGGTGTGTAAAGAGACCCAGCCCTGGAGGAGGGAGAACTGGAAATGTTAACTGCTGCGCTGACATTCATAGCCATGCAATTTCTGCAGGATATAGGAAATCATAATTTATTTTTACTCCGGGCTTATCACAGAAAATTGATTCTTTCCTCACTTTATCCAGAATGCGATACGGACAAAGGCACGCATTCGCTGAGAAAATAAAGAAATAAATTAACGTGCTTTTTGTTTTGTTTTTGGAGGGAGCTAAAACAAGGATTTCCCTGTTGCAGGCAGGAGTGTCATGTGCAATAATCTGGCCCTTGTAAAGCCATATCTGGTCCTAATTCCCAGCGCAGCACCAGATGTTCCCGAGGCGCGTTCGCTTGCAAGGCTGCCCGCTGGAGAACAATAACGCGGGGATTTCAGCTCCCATGTTTCGGCACCTCATCACGGCTGTTAGGGGATGGGGAGAGGGATTTCAGGGCTGTCACCCTGCCAGGGAGGCTGTGCTGGCCAAGGGGGTGGGATTCACGGGAGGGTTGGGGTTGTGGCTGCAAGCTCAGCCCTCGGCGGGGCCCAGGGTCAGCGTGTCCCTCTCCCAGAGCATCCCAGGAAGGGCCTGGCACCTCTCCAGCCAGTGGCCGGGCACTCTCCC
>NW_008238966.1:1747060-1748700 GCF_000691975.1 Corvus brachyrhynchos
GGACACAGCCTCCAGGCCAGCGCGAGGCTGGCTGCAGGCCAGAGGGTGTCCAGGCCTTGCTGCTGGCTGGGTCAGTGTGTCCCATGGCACGCCAGGAGTGCCTCTCTCCTCCCCAGTCACTCCCCTCCCTCCCTCCCTTCATGTCCAGCCTAAGTGATCGCCCCCTCTTCCAGCACCCACTCTGCATTTGGGGCTCCCCTCCCACAGAAAGGACAGTGAAAGGGCTTTTCCTGCCGAAAAAACTGTTTTTTGGACATTGGGATGGCCATGCCAAGCCCTAAAGAGGGGTGTAGGTAAGATTTTCTGTTGGGTTTTTTTTCCCCATATACCTGTATGGTGCATTGTGAATTAGGATGGGCACTCCTGAGCATATTTTCCTCTCTAAGGACAGTGTAGTGATTCCCACCAAAGAAGTTGTAGCTTTCTGACATCTTCCCCTGCAACTCCTGGGGTGTGTGGTTTGGTTTGATGACCTTAAATGTCTTTTACAGCCTTAATTCTATGAAGGTAGAATGCTGCTCTTCAGTCTATGCAATATATTTAAGTTCCTCTACTGCTTCAGGAAAACAAATTATTTTCAAGACTTATGTAAAATGGTGATGTGAGTAAAGGCAGAATTGGGCATAAAAATGAATCACTTCTCATCACATTTTACACCGGAAGGAACCCCACTGTTGGTGAGTTATTTGCACTATGAAGTCTCCAGGATAAAAACAAAGCACTGCTGAAATGCATATGGCTCATTTTTTTTCAGAGATAGAAGCAATTTATAAATATCCTCAGAAATCTGAATTGCAGGGCTGTAAAGTACATGAAGAAAGTTGCAAAAACAGGTAATTACACTCAATGTTGATACATGCCATGAAGATGTGTATCCTGTGCACAAATACTTTTCATTTTGAAAGATCTTGGTTGTGACATAAAGTCTCAGGCATGAAAAGTGGGGCACCCACCTGAGGTTTAGCAGTTCTACAAGAAATCAGGTTTTCTCTGCCTTGTCTCCAGAATGAAATGAACTTGTTTGCCCAGCAGAATTTGTGGGTGAAATAGAGGTACCTGCAGCACATGCAGTCACAAGGGGCTTTTTATCCCAACAGGATGGATGTAGCCAACCCCTGCCATGAGGCAGAGGCATTTCTACAGTGATATTGCTGGTCAAAACCATGAAAGCATGGACAGTTTCCCTAAAACTTGTCAGCCTCTGACCAAAGCCTTTATAGGTTCTAGAAAGAGAGTAAGTGTACTAATTGTCATCTATCCTTAAAGCTAAATGCTAAAACTTCTCTCTCTCTCACCCTCTTTTTTTTTTCTTTTTTTTTTTAATAGGAAACCTTGAAGTCCCACCTAAATCAGGCTGGATTTTACTAAGGACAGTAAAAGCAGTAGGACACCATCCTAATGAGCAGTTACAGAAAACACTATGAAGGACCAAGAAAATAACACCTGAAAGAGTTATTAATGAAAACCTAATGGAATTGAAGAATCATGGAGCAGGTTGGGCTGGAAGGGACCTTAAATAAAAGTCATTCAAACCCCCCTCCCATGGGCAGGGACACCTCCCAGTGTCCCAGGCTGCTCCCAGCCCCAATGTCCAGCCTGGCCTTGGGCACTGCCAGGGATCCAGGGGCAGCCCCAGCCGC
>NW_008238966.1:1749012-1753664 GCF_000691975.1 Corvus brachyrhynchos
CCGTGCCCTGCTGCCCACGCTGGGGCCCAGCCCAGTACAGGGGGTTTGGGGTCCCAGCTCAGGGGGTTTGGGGTCCCAGCCCAGGGGGTTTGGGGTCCCAGCACAGGGTGTTTGGGGTCCCAGCACACACTGCCAGCTTATTTTGAGAGGTTTTTTTGACATAAAGGTTTGCAAACCCTTCTGTCTGTCTCTAGATCTGTTCCCTCATTAGGCTGACATTGGAGAGGTTCCCTTTTAGATCACTCAGAATTTTTTTTCAAGTCCTGGCCATGCTCGCACAGATAAAATAATGTGTCAGTAACTGTGTGAATCAAGCAACAAAAATCTTCTGCAGAAGCTGAAATTCACACCAAATGCTCTGACATATGAGATTTTTCATATAAATAATTTCTCATAACATATAAACTGTTATTCCGTGTCACTGATAGCTAATGGATTAAGTTCTTTTTTTTCCCTTTAGGATCAGTTACTGGGGAGGAAATAAGAAGGAAAAAAAAAACCCTCCAGCAAAAGCAGTTTCATTATGAAAAGAAATAAAGGAAAGCAGAGTCTGTCAACAACAGATACGTGGGTGTGCCTGTAGGAATCACAGCCTCTAATCCAGGATCTAAACTGACTCTGGCGCCTTCTCAGCATCCAAAAAGCCCATCTCTGCCATCCTTTATGACTGGCTGGGCACACAGAGGCACAAGCCTTGGGGACTTCTGCTGCTACAAACTTCTTTGAGAACGTGGCTCTGGTTTCCTTGTCTTCTGCTGCTCCACCCCTCTTCCTCCCACCCTTTTGCAGCGCCATGGATGAGCTGCCTTGAATTGCTCCTATCCCATGCAGGATGTCACACAGGTGTGTCAAAGGCCACCAGGCCTCCTCCTTGGGTGTGGGATGGAATTTATAACACAAACCTGTTCATGCAGTGGGTTTCCTGGCCTTGCTGGGCACTGCAGCCCAGCCTCTGCAGCTCCTTCAGCTTTTATGGCTGGGGTGTGGTCTCCTCCCGTTGTTTTTTTTTCCCCCAATCAACGCTGTGGAGTGAACAACTCCTGCCCTGTGAGCTCCTGTGCTCTGTCACAGCACTCAGGCAGCTCCTTGTCAGCAGAGTGCCACAGAGCCCTGCAGGCATTAACTTATTAATCCTCACACCCCCCTGATGATATGGGCAGCTATTATTATCCCCCTTTTTCAGGGCCGTGGGGGAGAGAGGAAACTCTCAGAGATTAAACATCGCAACCCAAGGTCACACGGGAAGCACAGCCAGGCTGGTCTCTTGTTCTCTGGTGTCCAGTCCTCCTGCAGGGGCTGCAATGCCTCCTCACAGCTGTGAAATGCTTTGATAATCAGACTTACACCCACATAGCAGAAAGCAGGAGCATTACATTTATTTCAGAAAATCTGGGACTATCGTGGAGAGCATCTTACAGCACACAGGACACAGAAACACCTTTGGGTCAAAAACCAAATTCATGAGGTCTTAGCAGGCTAAACCCGAGCAGATGTGGTTTATTTTGCCTCAGCTGACATTGCCAGTGGTGTTCACCATCAGTGGAAAGCCAGACCGTGTTAGGATGGCTGGAATGAGTCCTTGGAGCGTCCTTGGAGGGGAGGGGAAGGGAGCAGCCCAGGATGTGCCTCAGGCATGGCTCCCACCTCACACCCTTCCCCTGTTCCACCCTTCTCCTGCACAACCACGTGCTACCCCAAATCCCTCCAAATAAAACCACCCCAGGAGAAACCACACCTGTAACGTCACAGAACAGACCAGCACAGAGCAGAAATGTGAGAAAGTGTAATTCTGAGGACAGCAGAACACTGGTCAAACCCTCTTCACTCACAGAAATCAAACTGCTCAATTTCTTTCTACCTCTGTTTTTGCCATCTGTAAAACCATCACGATGGTGGCATGAGTTTGTTACAGACCTGCTTTTCTACAACACGATAATCAAGATTAGAATTTATTCCTCCTCCAAGTGAAAATGAAATATTGAAATCTCTTCTTTATGTTGTTGCCAAAACGAAATCTGTGTTTTATAGCCATGTCTAAAAATGGGTAACTTAAGTTTTCAGACTAATTGGAAACATGAAATTAAGGCACCTTTGAACAACTGTATTTGAGAAAACAGGCAGAGATTTAATCTTTAATGAAAGACTTCAGCAGAGACTTCTGCCCCCTCCACCCGGATAGTTTGATGCTGTCCAGATGTTTGCTGTATGATGGGTGTGTACCTTCTGTCTCTGATGAAGAAACCAGCCCAGACATCCCTGGGTTCCTTTCTTTTTACAGCTTAAGAGGACTTAAACCTGTTTTGTCCTAGACTGTTCTACTCATATTTTCATTAGGGATGGGCAAATCACAATGGGAGGGAAAGGCTGGCTTAAGTCAGTAGTGGAAGTTTTGTTGCCTAGGCAAACTCAGCCAAAACATTCATGAATTCAAAGGGTTTTAGCCTGCGAGGATATAGTAAATCCACAGCTTTTAATTTCTGGGTTTGCAAAAAAATATTCAGAGATCAACTTTTCTTACGTGATTAGTCTATTTTTATTCTGGATAAGAAGGATAGAGGTAATGTGACAGCAATGCCAAAATTCATTCTGTGGATTTATTACAATTCCATCATTATGTTAAATCCACTGCATGGCTGCATAAATCAAGCATTCCTATTTGACTGAAGAGAAACAATATTTATATTACCAAAACCACCCTGCATATTGAAAATGGTGGAATGATAAGAAAAAACCCAAAACTTTCCAATTCAGCTATTAATTAGCATAGGTAATTGCAGTTTCCCTCTCAGACTGATGGTGGCTTCTGGTTTTTGATTAAAACAAAGGAAATAATAACACAAATAAACAGGAAAGCCCTGATTTTAAAATGGATTTTTCCTACATTCTAGGTTAGTTATGCAGTACAAAGGCAGTGTCTGGTGTGCACTGGCAAATCCAGGAGGATGCATAATGTTAAGGCCACCAAATTATTAGTAATAATCTTATTGTCCCTGCTAACTCCATCAGCTGTGGTGGTAAGAACCTGCAGATACTAGTGCAAAACCAGACAAGTCACATTTTTATAATTAAGAAACCATTCATGTGGGAAAGGAGGAAGAGCAAAACAATGAATAAATTACTTGCTTGGCATTTCATAGAGCCTGTAGAATTCCAGTGACTGAATTACCGCACATATAAGCAAGATAAGGAAATAAACCAGAGCAGGGTAGACAAATTTATTCCTGGCGCCACTCAACACTCTTGAATACAGAGTTTTATGGAGGATAAGTGCATGCTCTTTGACTGTATTGTGGAACATAAAGACCATCCCCTCTCCTGTATTAATTCCTGAGTTATCCCTTCACTGGTGAAGGGGGAAACTGTAGAAAGGATGGGTAATAGCACATTCATCCAATGGAATGCCCTCATAATGGCTCTCTCTCTTGTATTCGAAAGCTCTTGGGAACTGAGAAAGGCCCCTCGTGATTGGAGAATGGCAAATCTTGCATCCATCTCCAAAAGAGACCAGAAGGACTTTGTGGGAAGCTGCAAGATCAGAATCATTGAGGATGGAAAAGACTTCTGAGACCATTGAGGGTCCCAGCTGTGCCCGATGCCCACCTTGTCCCCAGCCCAGAGCCCTGAGTGCCACCTCCAGCCCTTCCTTGGACACCTCCAGGCATGGGCACTCCAAACCTCCCTGGGCAGCCCCTGCCAAGGCCTGAGCACCCCTTCTGTGAAAAAGGGTTCCTCCAGACTCAGCCCTGCCCTGTCCAGGTAAACCAGAGCTAGGAGGGAACTGGCTGGGTAGAAACAGGAGGACTCATGGCCAGGCTCAGGCTCTGGGCAGCTGCACCAGGTCCTTGGGGCTGTGTCAGGGCATCTCTGGGCATGGGGATCCCCTCCTGGGGCCCAGAACCTTCCCCAGGGGCTGATGTAAGAAGAAGCCCCTTCCCTGTGGAGGCGGGGGCACACCGGAACTGCCTGAAGCATCCATGTACCTCCAGCCTTGGAGGTTTTCACAACCTGTCTCCCAAAATCCTGGAGAAAGCTTGTACAGGGTCAGGGCTGTCACTGCTCTGGGCAGGAGGCTGGCCCAGAGGTCACTTCTGACCAGAAGAGTTTGATTCTCTGAGTTTTCCAGCCCTCTCCAGAGGATTGCCTTCCCCCCAGAACCACAGTGCAAGGTCCTGCAGCAGCCAGGCTGTGTTTCTAAAATTAACAGCCACTGCACAAAAAATGGAAGAGCTGTACCACTCTTCCATCGCTGCCGAATTTCTGTCTGAAAGGTGTTGAACACAGGTGAAGTACCGGTTGTCCTGGCTGAGCTCTATTACGAATAAATAACTTGAAATAGGAAGGTTACCCCCTTATATCTGTCATCATCATAATAGTGGCCATTGAAGGGAACATGGAAAATTACTGAGAAAGGAAAAAAGCTCAATTTCACTGTGAGAGCGAGTGGAACAGGTAATAGAAAAGAGTGATAGAACTATTCAGACCTCCAAGACCATCTAGTCCAACTTTCAACCATAAATGAAGGGGGGCAGATTTAGAGTCATATCCTCTACTGGGCCCAGACATCAGCTAAAACAAGATGTAGAAGCACACAGAGCCTCCTTCCCAAGCTCCCCGTTCTCTGGGGCTCTGTGGAAGGAAACTGAAACCAAAAG
>NW_008238966.1:1753692-1755402 GCF_000691975.1 Corvus brachyrhynchos
CTGAAATCCCCTCCTGGTCACTTGGCCGTGACCATCCCCACCGCAGCACCATCCCTGTCCCCTGCAGATGTCCACGGTCTGTGTGTGTGAGGAAGCGGGAACACAAGAACCCCTGAGCAGCAGCTGGGCTCTGTTCCCTGCAGGGGAATCCCCATCCAGCTGCATCCATCCCCTTCCCACTGGCAACGGCCAGAAAAAACAGAGCAGGGGCCAGGATACATTAAAGTGTTAACTGCAGGCTGTTATCTCTGCTCTGTAATTGTGAGTGTGATAGAAACTTGGTGCTTTTCCCCCCGTTGCACTGCTGCTCTCCCATGCCAACATGTACATAGCGGATTTCTCTGTTTTAATCTTAAGCATGTCATTGCTTATTTGCTGTCTTGAAAGTCAGCTGCCAGGGTGGGAAACTAACACGAGCAGATGTTTTGCTTTTCATGCTGAGGAAGTGAAATTAGAGATCATCTTCCTTAAGATTTTTATGGAAGAAAGTTCAGAAATGTAAGGGAAGCTGTACTTTTAACCCTGTGCAGCTTAAGCATTAAATCCAGTAGGTCTAATCACTGGTTAAAAAAAAAGTAATTAAAAAAATAGTAAGAATAAACAATGTGGAGGGAGGAGTAAAAAAGAGGAGGAAGAAAATGCAGTAAATATCACCCTTTGTTCTTACTTATGGCTTGTAAACTAATTATCTCCTTCATGGAGGGCAGATAAATCGATGCCACTTGAAAATTACCAGTTTAAAAGTCCAGCAATGTTTGTATTTAGAAGGAATACTTCTACCTCTGGCCTTCATAATCTGATACTTCAAGGCACCCACTGCTAAAACAGATGCGCAGCTCCTACTGCAAATTGCCCTCATGTTGTGGCTGGCATCCTAAATACATGGAAATGCAGAAGTACCAGTATTTTTCTCGCAGACTTTTTTTTAAGGCATATCTGAGAGTCTTCAAGAAGGCTGTTGCAATGTCAAGGCAGAGGGGTAGGAGGTTTTAGGCAAGCAGCCTGGAGTGGGAAGGTTTTGTACGTTGCCAGCTCTTGGCAATCAGTGAAGGAACATTCATGCCACAGCCCTATTCAGCTCCTCAGTGTTATCACAAATGGGAAATTAAACATTTTGTCTCACAACAGAATAAACTGGCTGGCTTGCACCCATATCCCTTTAATTTCATTTGTGCTAGCTGCAAATCTGTTTCTCATTTAGCTGCAGCTTCTTTCTCAGCTGTGTCTCACTTTGTTTTGTGTGTGTTTTAGTGCAAGTGAATTTGTATTTAGAGGTGAACACTGGCTCCAACCACAACTCCTAATGCAAGCCCCATTCGACTCTGTGACTGCTTACATTTAAACTTGAGCCCAGATCTAATGTTTCTCAGTCATCTTCTGCCTTTGATACGTCACAAATCAAATCCCCGGAGCTGAAGACCTTTGGACTATTTCAGGGTTGAAATATGCATCCATATCAAATCCACAGCTTGAGCTCGTTTCTCGGGGGCAGTGGTGAGATCCAGGCATGAAGCCTCTCTCATGTTTCCTGCCACTCTTTGCTTATGTCCTTGGCTTTAATTCACCCACCACCTTTTCAGTTGGGATTTTGCATATTCAGGCCTCCCTATCCAAGTCCTGCCCAGAGATGCTCTAAAAAGAAAATCCAAAAGTCACCCTACGTTTGAAAATCAGTGCCAGTTGAGCCTCCCACTGAAATGCAAAATTGAG
>NW_008238966.1:1755540-1782229 GCF_000691975.1 Corvus brachyrhynchos
CAAGTGAAAGCAGAGGGCAGAGTTGCCCAACTCTCAATTCTCTGCCCACCTGCTCATGGCAGAAAACTTAAATTTTTCTTCTCCAAAACAGCACAACAATGACTGTTAAAAATCCCTGTACCAGGAAGATAATAATCTACAGATTCTTCTGTTTGGTTTGCTTTTTAAACACTTCATGCCTCTTTTTCTATAAAAACACAGTGTATTTTCAACCGTAAAATATGTTCCTGCTATTAAAAAAAAAACAAACCATCACCAAAAGCATACAAACAAACAAGCAAAAATTTAAAAAGCTTGTGAGGGTGTTTTTCCCCCCTGATGTTGTAATTATGCAACATCAGCTCAAGGAAAAATTGTAAAAGGGACTGACAGAAAAAAACTGTTCTTTGGACCACAGGGAAATGAAGGAAGTTTTAACACCAGATGATGGCATTTCTCATTTTCTTCATTAGAGAAAACATGTTTCCCCTTATACTATTAAAAAAACCTGATCTTTACCTAGAAATACCTTCTCACTGAATAATTGGCCTGAACTGATTAAAGCAGGGATGAAGCCCTTTCTGCAGCAGCTCTGCTGCTTAGTGCATTGATCTCAGGTTCTCCTTGTCTCTACCTACACAGAACTGTAGAATTTTACTCCCTGAACTCACCAAAAATGGTTTCAATCAAGCACTTTTCTAAAAAGACAGTAAACATTAGTTTCTTGAGGTTTGCATGCACATATATTTACTTATTTTTAAGATCACGGGGAAAATACTGGAATATTTTTAATTTCGTTTTCTAGTACAAGGGAAAGAAGGGAATCTCTACTCCCCTCCTGTTGTGGGTAGATAGCAAGGAAAGAACTGGAATGATTCCAGGTACCATCTCTTGCTAAATACGAATTGCAGCTGCTTTTCAGGCAGTTCTCCTGTGGCACAAGTACCTGTAAATTTGAACATAAGATGTCATAACAGAAAATTCCCATTTTCTCTGCCCATCATGATGATTTGCTTTACCTAAGCACAGGCTGTTGCACAAGAAGGGGTCTCTGCAGCTAAAAACCATCATGGACGGGAAAACCTGGCTGGAGCTTTGACATGTCTCTGTATTGCCTCACGTTTTGATTCTTTTTTGTTTGAAGAGAAATGCAGTCTCAGGATGGGTGTTCTCCCCTTTCCACAAGCTAGAATTATTGTCATGAATCCAATTTCACTTCTTTTTAGAAAAGCAGAATCTCCGAAGTATTACAAAGTGAAATTCACCAAAAAAAGTGTTTTCCTTTCCCATTGTACTGAGTTATTTGGGAGTGACAACGATGGACATACAAGATATTATTACTGACTTTGTCATGGGAAAGCTTGGCATGTCTTACTGTTTTTAATAAACTTCCAATAGAAGGAAAAGCTGAAAAGCAAGACAAAATGTTTATAAGCTACAGAATGAACTCTGGGATAGCTCAAAACTTATTCTTTCAAGGTGTGTTCTTAAGCCCTCGAAATGTTACTTAGAGTGACAACTGCACGGAGAGCTCCTTGCAGGAGCAATTATCATGCAAAAAGCTTTCTTAAAAACTAAAAGCCATCTATTTGAACTGCTAATCCAGCAATTAATGCTAATTTCATAGAATTATAGAGTTCTTAAGATTGGAAAAGACCTCTAAAATCTCTGAGTCCACAACTGTTAACCCAACGCTGCTGTGTTCACCAGTAAACCGAGTCATTTAATGATGCGCATCTAATGATTTGCTGTAATTTTTTAGCTTTAAAATCCCTGGGAAAGAAGTGTTTGGTGAGGGACATGTCACAATTCTAAGTCGTAAGAGAGGTCGCCTAGTGAAGTTATCAGAGAAAAAAAGGTAAAACTTCTCAGAAGAGCTAAAAAAAAAACCCCAAACACAAGGACAAGATTTTTTTCTGTTCTGTTTTTGTCCCACGGAGTGTTGTATTTGTGGTACTGACTGTTACAGGATGTCATGGAGACCTAGAGCATGAGCAGTTTCAGGAGGGATCGGAGGGGTTGATGGGGCTAAGTTCATCAGCAGTAATTAGGGTGTCTGCCCGAAGTAACATTTACACCTCAAGTCTGTGCCTCGTCTGCAGCAGCCTTTTCACAGAGATATTCCCTGGTGTGGGAATGGGAATGTTGACCTCCAGGCAGCTCCAGCAGAGCAGGGAACCAGGGCAGGACCCTGAGCTTCTCCCATGGTCCGACATCCCCACCTGGCACAGCAGCACCACCTCCCTTCCCACTGACACCAGAACAGAGGGAAAACCAAGGACGCTGTGTTCCTCGTCGCCCTCTGGGGGAGGCTGCCAGGAGCCTGGAGGTGGCCAGTGGAAAGGCCATGGGGGCTAATAATCAGTGCACTGCAATGAGTCCAACACACATGGGAAGGGGGTGCCCAGGGCTCTCCGTGGCTTTGCAGATGCTCCTCAGCTGATCAGGTTCCCAAGGAGCTCCCTGTCAGGTGCCACCAGCGTGTTCCTCTCCTAAAGCTTGGTAAACTGATCACTTTTTTTAATTTTTGGCAGAGATCAAAACCCATCTCTGGTGTCCCAGTTGCTCTGTAGCTGCCTGGTGACATCCACACACAGCAAAGGGCAGCACTTGGAGCTCTAACCCAGCTCTACCCCAACCTTTCCAGCTGTCCATCATCAGTTTCCAGCTGAGAGACTTGACCCTGCCTCAGAAAAAGTCCTGCTGTGGTGTTTGGTGGGGTGGCTCCAGGTGAGCCAGCATGGCCTGCCTGCACTAAACCCCTTCAGAACCACCTTTGGATGAGCTTTAGCACAGTTTCCTAAACTAATTGCACTGTTGTGTACCATTATGGAAAAAAAACCAACCAAACTACAACCGACAACAACAACAGCAGCAAAAAAACAAAACAAAAAAGCAACAACAACCAAAAAACAAACAAACAAAAAACCAAAACGAAACAAAACAAAACCAAAAAACCCCAAAAATCCCCAAAAACAAAGTAAAGCCAAAATAGCAAACCAAGAAAACCCTCACTGTTTCTCCTATCATTTTTTGAAATATGTGAGTATGTGTTCTGTCCTTTTCATGGATTTTAAGATGAAAATGTTTTGCAGGAAGGAGACTGTTGGGCCCCTAACACTCCAGCCTCAGCTGGGATGTATTGCCCTCAGCAAACCTAAACTGAGTTTAGACCCATAGGACAGGAGTCTTGCAAGTCAAACTGACCAAAATATTGCAGCTCAGTCCTACGAGGTATTGGGTAACTTTACCGATATTTGTGGATTAGGAGGTTGCTTCACCCATCACTGGCTTTTGTCCCTCTGAAAATAGCTATCTTGAAGCTCCTCATGCAAAGGAACTAGTTTGGCACTAGAATTTGGGTGATTATTCTACCTTCAGGACAAAAAAAAACCCAATTTCACTGTGAAATTTAGCCCTTATTTCATCCACCACAGGTGTAACTGCACTTAAAAGGCTGTGCTGAGCTAATAAAAGGGTTTATAAAATCATTAAATAAATTGCTGATTTACTGCATATGCTCATTGATTGAAGAAGTAAATAATCTTGACTGTATCAAGAACCAAGATATATAGGTATAAAAAATAAATTCTTTGTCTTAAACACATGTCTATAAAATCATAAATGAAAATTGCTCTTGCAAAATAGGGATCATGAGAGGCACCAGGTTCAGTCCTAAAGACTGAAGGAAGACATTCACATACAGATCATGGGGAAGAGTGGGATATGGATTTGAGAGTGTTTTACCTCTCCATGCATGCTGGTTGTAACAACCACAGAACAATCAGCTGTAAGAATTGCTGTCAGAGGTTACAAAGCAATGAAAATTAAATCCCATCAACTGTAAAATGTCCAGAGAATAACTTGGATAGAGCGAATTTATAATAAACACCTACAAACCTGTGCAAATATATCTGGCCAGACCTATAAAATGGCTTTGTTAGGAGAACATTTGGATCCAAACTGGGTCCTCAGATACTCCTTGCATCCCATGGATCCCATCCATCCTCCAACCACACAGACAATCACTCCTTTTTTTTTTTTTAATAAAAACCCACCAAAGTTCTGGTCTGCAGCAGGAGCACCCCAAGCCTTTCAGGGCTCAGCAGCTCAGAACTCTCTTATGTCCAACCCCAGTGAGCCCCCTCAGGCTGGGTGTTCTCTGGGCTCACCTACCACCACAATAAATCAGGTTTTCCCAAAGTTCATGCTGCCTCCAGCTGAGCCTTTTTCCCAAGTTATCAGTGGTCTGGACTGAAATTCCTGCATCTGAGGAGGGCTGTGCCAGCTGAGAGTGAAACCAGCCACGTTGCACACCACATCTGCATCAGCCTTTATAACCAGATTAAAAATGCCTTAAAAATAAATGCAGAATTATGCAAAAAAACATGGACACCAGGATGCCACAGAACTATGTCTGTTTAACCCAAATACAGCAGAGCAGAGTGTATAATTCCTTAGAAGAGGGCCAGAGTACAGCCCTCTCTCTTTCCAGGTTAAACATCAAACTCTGTTCTGACATAAAATGTTTGGAAACCTCCTCAGGATCTTTTCCCTGCAAGCGCAACTCGTGCCAAGCTACCAAACCAAATTAAAGCTGGGGAGCTGTTGAGTACCACTCAGCTGTGGTAAAAGAGGCATTCCCATGAACAAAGTAGGGGCCACAAACATAGCAATGTAATTTGATTATACAATTCCTCACTACAGTCACAGGGACTAAAATTTTCACTATCAGGCTCCTGAGGCCAATGCAATATCTTCAAATTAAATACGTGCAATAGGACCCTAGATGTAGCATTTAAGAGCCACCAGAAGAAGCTGTAAGCCCCAGACAAAGCTCTAAACCAGATAAATATTACCCAGACCTAAGCCCAAACAGTTCACAGTGTCAGAACAGGAAACTCTTAAAGTTTATTGGGACTAACATGAGAGGGAGTGAAAGTAACTCCTCTCTGCATGTGATTAAAGGAAAAATAAAGCCAAATATTTCCAGAGCTGCAGTTCTAGCAGTAGGCTCTGTCACTCATTTCACCACAGCTCAGAAGAATTTAAAACATATAAAATTCATTGTTAATGCTAGACTTTGAGTACTGCTCTGTATGAAAAGTGAATTCATTTCAAAACCTCTCTGTAGGCAGCACCAGTGATACTGAATAATGTAGCAAAGAAAAATGATTATTTTATTTCCCTTTTTTATTTAAGAGAAAATTCAAAATTAAAGTATTTTAGATCTTTAAATCGTTTTATTCATACTTTGCTTGCAGTGTTTTTCTACAGAAAGTTACCTGAAGGCTAAATTTTCTCCTTTATGATTTTCAGGTAATGTACATTAAGACCAATGTTGAGTATCAAAGCTACCCTGAGCAAGGCCTCTTTTATAATGCATTCTTGGGATTTATTATTGTAGTATTTTGATGGTGCAAAGTTACTTTAAGGACACTGGTGTTCTTCTTATCATTTTATTGTAGAGCCTCTGAAATGCAACTTAAGTTGGTTTTATGGTTAAAGGAATATGTGCAACCATAATCTTGCTACAGAAAATGAGACCTGTGGGATTTTTAAGCAAGCCATTTATCTGATGGAAAACTGTGGCAAACAGAGAGGCCTGGTTTCATCAGGGAAGAAAGAAAAAAAAGCATTGTTCACATTTTTACATTTGTATGGTACAGTAAAGGCTTACATGTCATGGAGAGATTGTTACCACTCCACGATTTAAATGCTGAAATAATTAACTTGTCTGACCAAAAAAAAAAGAAAAAAAAAAATTACAAAGGAATTCAAAGGAATCTAGCCAGAGGCAATTATTGTATTAGCAGTAATATCCTCCTTTGAAAATAGAAAACCTGCTTTCAAATGTCCTGTGGGCTATGGATTTTCTTCTGATGTCAACAGAGGGAAGGCAACTTTCCTTCTGGCTCTTTGAAGAGGCATGGTTCATCACTGTCTGATCTGACACGTAGTCATTATGCCTTTTTCTGGAGTCAGCTCCATGGGAGGTGCTCAGCACAGCTCCTGCTATGAGATAATAGCACCTTTCCTAGAAAGGCAGCACTGGGAGAAAAGTGGAGTTTACTGTTCCCTGAAGACATCTCATTCTGGGAATTACCTGGGGAAGCCAAACTCAGGCTTGCCCAGCTGAAGCCAAATCTATTTGCACAACAAATGCCTACAGCTTCCCCTGGTCAGGTTCTGACATCTCGCTCCCGCCACCCACCAAGCTGACTCTGAGCTCTGGATTTCCAGCAGCATTCACTCCAGTGCAGGTTCTACAGCCCCACAGCAAGACTGTCAAGGGGAATAGCAAATAAAACAGCACTGTTGTTCAATCATGAGACAAAACTCATCCAGAATAATTCTTACTGTGATTTTTGGTTTTTTTCTTCTAGCCTTTGTAGACTACTCAGACAGCAATTGGTAAAATCACACAAGCACAAGGAGAAAATAACATGTATTGCCATGGAGATGGAGCTCATCTGGCCACTTCACCTACTCCTCCCCGTGCATATTCCTTATGCTGATGGTAGATGTCTGCTTCTCTGGGAATTTTTCATCACCCATGTCACCAAAGCCAACCATATCTGAAAAGCTGGCTTGAAAATTCACTCGTGCCTGTGTCCTTGATCTGGTGCTCAGCAGACTAAAAGACATTACAGGAAGCCCTACACCCATTCCTTCCACATCCTGAACACAGGGGGAAGGAAGGGAGAAAGGGGACAGAAAAGATTTTCTGAGGTCTGTCCCCAAAGTCAGACCTCAGAAAAAAATGGGTAATTCTCAGAAACAGCAGAATTACTGAGTAGGAGTCCCACGTGCCTGGGTAAATTTTGTCTGCAATATCCCAACCTGTTTGTGCTTCCTCCTACCTTGCTCCCCATCCTCTCATTCCCCCACAGCTCAGTCCTCAAAACAGAGGCAAGAATTTGGGATAGACTGTCAGATAACAGGATTACTAGTCTAGACATAAGGGATTAAATCAAACTGTTAAATGCTCTTGATGGACGAGAACGAGTGTAACAACCTTCTTCTCAAAACTAAAGGGAAAAATGAAAAAAAACCCCTGCAAATCAAAACAAAACAATTTAAAGTCACAATGAGTTCACCTCGTGGTGGGCCACAAATCAAACAAACAAGTTTAATTTAGGGAAAAAAGTTCAAATGTCACAGTTATACCTTCCATGGCCCCTGCCTTTCCCTGCCTCACCAACGCTGCTCCGTGGAACCATTCCCTCTTTCCAGGGACCACCAGAACACACCACTGGTTTCCTCATCAAGTTTGTGCTCTGAATCTGACTCCCTGAGTGGCTCCTGAGAGTCACTAACAGTTGTCTGCTTCAATAAATCTCTGAAAAGGAAAACAGAGATGCATTGTTTGAATGTGCACTGTCACTGTCGGAGTAAATAAGCGCGATTAATGTTTTGCTGTAGAAAACGTCTGGTTTCTGTACCCAGAAAAAACCTGGAGTGTATCTGTTGTTCAGCTGAAATGCAATAATACAAATTGGTTATAAAGAAAGTTGTTTATACAAGCCTATCCCCACCATTATTCCTCTCCTCTCTTCTCTGCTATTATTTATTTTTAAATCTAGTTTAAGTGGATTAGATTTCATCCATAACCAATATGTGACTGCGTGTTTCCACAATGCCAGCTTCTGCTAGGACCTCACTGGAACCACCAGTTCCCCACCCTTCTTCTTGATATACAAGAGACTTTCTAATGTTTTCCTTTCTGAAGTGATTAAGAAGGCTTTCTAATTTTATTACATTGAGTTTGTTAAGGGGTATTTCACAGCCTGAGCCTGGGTAGTATCAAATCACCTGTGTATTGCACAAGCACCAACACAAACCTGCTGTAAAATAACATCAGCCAGGTTGTGTGCTCAAAAATGAGCAAAGGTAGAGTTTAAAGCAGTCTGAGCCTCTGATTAAAGGCAGTAACATAATTAATAACAGCAGTCCATCCCCACTCTCCAAGAAAAACTTCTGATATGGTTCAGATCTGGGGGGAAACATTGAGTTTGAAATATGACATCCCATCTCCATGTGGTGTGAGTCACAACACTGAGGCCTTTTGAATCACTGAACAGCCTTCCTTGCCACTTTGGGGAAGGGAGAGGGGAGAAGAAGGAGAAGAGGAGCACCTCAGGCCTGTCCCTGGCTCCAGAGGACTCTGCACTCCGTGCAGCTTCCCACCCATTCTCATTCTGCGCTGCTCTCTTCCCTCCAGGTCACCCTCTCCCTTTCCACCCTCTTTGCCACCACAGTTTTTCACTGTTGGCAGCATCTCTGCTCAGTGCCTGTGTTCCCTTCCCAAATGCAGCTGTTCCTTGCTTCCATTTTTTCTGTCAGTTCTTGATTTAGCACAATCTCCTTTTCTCTTCCTGACCTGCACTCATCACAGGTGGCTCTCATTTACCCTTTTCTTTCACATCCCTGTGCCCAGTGGTCTGACTTTTTTGTTCAGCTAAGCCCAGCTTTTCCCATATACCTTCGAACCCCATTATCTACTTTTCTCCTCTTCCATATCATGTCAGGTTCAGCCCTTTTTTTGTCCAGTTCAAAGCTTTTTCACTCCTCCTTTCCTAATCCCTTCTTACCCACTGACTGACTTCCAAACTCTACTTCCCTCTCACTATTTCACGTTTCCACCTCCATCCCCTCCTTTCTGGGCTCCTTATCAACATTTTTTTGCACTTTGACATCAACATCCACATCAAGCAGTCTATGACATGGTGCTGGAGCACATCAAGGAAGCACAGGAGTCTCCCCTTCATTTTATCTAGAGTTTAACCAAAATCCAACTGTGTAGGAGATTACAGGTGAAATTCCAAAGGAAGTCCTGCCAAGCTCTTGGCTTTGACAAGTTCAGCATGGACAAGTATTTTCATCACTTCCAGAGTTGTGCTAATAATCTCTTCTAAATGCTCACAATTAATAAAGGCTTTTCAAAAGAGCATGCATCATTAAAGGAGCTTTTGCTGCCAGCACTCAAATTCCTGTAACTTCTCAGAGAAAATTTGCCAGAATTCCTTCCAACATGAACAAAATAACAAGGTTTTATTCATTCTTGGTTTTGGAAAAAAAAAGCACAACAAACCCAAACAGGTATTTTCCTCATAATTACAGTCAGCCTGAGGCACACATCTCACCTGGGAAGCTGAAGTTCAAGTGATTCATGTTGAGCAGACTTTAAAGTAGCAGGGAAGTGCAAGCAGTGAAAATACAGGCACCCTTAAGCTGTGCTGCAGCCAGCCTCTCCTCCAATGTTCATGATGTATTTCGCTTTTTACTTTTAGATCACAGTTCGGTGTGTTGCAAATAAAACACGAGGCACAGATGCACCAAGAACTGGCTCTGTTGTAAAAGCTGGGCAGAAATGTCATCTGCTCTCTCCCGAGTGTGCTGCAGCTCGCGCTTCCAGAAAACATTTTGCTTTGTCTGAAACAGTGTTTTTCTTAGAGAGCATCTAGGGCTGGTGAACTCAGTGTCTTTGATGCTGCGTCCTCTCTTGTTAAGCCGAGTGGAAGTTTTTAGTGAGCTCTCAAGGCCAAATGTTTTTTAAGTTGGATTTACTGAGGCCCTGTCGTGCTCTTACAAAAATCAAACAAAGGGAATACCACCATTTTTTTTTTTTTTAAAAAAAACAACAGTACAAGGAGAAAAAAAAATAGCCCCACATCCAGAGCCTTGTCCCCTCTTATCTCTGACAACGTGTGCAAGAGGATGCACCACAGCAGCGGGGGAATGGGGTGGGATTATTGTATTAAGGCTCTATTTATACCACGGAGCTCAGAAAGAGCTGTCAGAGCAGAGATGTTGTAACATGTCCTTTGCATTAGCAGGGCTTGGAAGCTCAGCTTGAAACCCCTGCCATCACGTTTGCCTCTTGGCGAGCCTAACACACCGCGGCTCTTTGCTGTGAGAAAGACCTGTCAAGCAAAAGGCTCTTGCTGCTGCACTCCTGTATTCCTAAATATACCATATTACCCAAGTGCCTCTGAAGCAAAGAATTGTAGCAAACTGAGCCACAGGAAGTGGAAAAAACAAACCAAGAAAATTAGCTATTTCCATCTTTCTTTCACTCTGCGGCATCCAACTCCCTGCCTTTACAAGGACTGTGATCCAAGAAGGTACAACATGCTTTGGTCCCAAACAGGGAAATCACTTTCCTGTTAACTCCAAATGTGAACAAATGTTCCAACTCCATGTAAAAATCAGAATTCCCAGTTTTAGGCAAAAATCAAAGCCCAAATAAGAGCTTCCCCCTGAGTTTATAAGTAATGTGCTGTGTATAATACAACAGCCTGGTGTCCAGAAACCAAAGAGGAGTTCGCAAGCAAGGTCAATCTCCTTTGGTGGCGTGGAAAATCAGAGCAAGGAAATGAAATCAAGTCCAGACAATCAGACAAGGCAAAAGCTACACATAAGGAATAAAAGAGAAGCCATCATTATCCAAAAAGTAACTTCTGGATCAGTGAAATTTTATGGATGTCCAGAGTATTCTGGAAAACTAGATTTATTTGCAATACAAAAAATCAAAACGTGATTTGCAAATGTGTGATTGCAATACAAAAAATTTAAAAATGTGATTATTTGCAACAGTTTCAAGTAGTTTCTCACATAAAACTTACTTCCATCAGTTTCCCAAACAGAACTTATTTCAGGGTTACTGATTCAGATTCTGTCCTTCTGTGGCGTCTCAGTGAGAGCCCATCAGAGCAGTTCTCTGAACAGAAACAGATTTTTTGCAGCATGGCAAACACAAGTGACTATTTTGTTGCCTTTCAATTTATTCTGATTAGAAGCAATAGTTATTAAAGATACAAAACTCCCACGGACTTTAAATGTCTTGAATTTTTTGAACACCATAAATCTCTGTGAAGGAAAGCTCTGTCTCCCTCCAGGCAATGTGGCAATTGCAAACAATTTAGAAGTCAGGATCCTTTTTTCAGCCAACTAAAATTATGAGCACTTCTATACCAATTTGAAATCTGGTCTCTATTGACTACCAGTGCACAAAGACACTGAAATTAGAAACATTCTTTTGAATTTGTGTTTAACTACAGGAGTGTTTTGCTTATTGAACTTCCCCTACACTTTAGAAATAATAAATGAAGTTGATCAAAACAGCTCGATGCTCAGGAATCAAGCTGAGTTTCCAAGTTGCACAAATAGGAATTTTTCACCTTTTTTTTTTTTTCCTCCCCACTTACTTGCAAATTCAGCAATAAAATTTATAAACAACATTGAAATACGATAAAGAATAAAACCCATAATTTCATTTTCATTTCCAGCTCCACAGAGCAGAATTTCAAGAATTTATGGAGCTGGCAGTCTTCTACACAGATCTCGCTCTATTTGCTTTATATTCTGAAATAAAATTACCAGAATGAAGCTTTTTCCATTGCTGTTTGTACCATTGTGAGTCCCTTCATGAGGGAGACTCTGGTATGTATTGGATGCTCATAAACCTCTCTCTGCAAACACAGACTTATCCAAATGACTGCAGCCCTGGAGAGGGATCAAAGCACATGGACTCAAGTAGCAAAAGAACGTCTTGGCGTTTAAAATCAGTGGTTCAATAAGAACAGCTAATTCAAAACTGCAAGAGGCACCTCCCACCAGCTAAATCCTGAGGGTTTATTCCATTACAACCAGATTAAAAACTTATTTTAAACGTATTCTAAGAAAATAACTGCAATCACATCACAGCAAAGCATCCTGTTGGGTCACCCTGGTTCAGCCTGTCTTGATTTCAGCATCAAATTCCTTGGGTTAGTGTAATCAACTACAACCATCCTTCCTCCTACCTTTAAAAGAAATCACTTAAAAGCAATCTACATGTGAAAACATCTCTGGGGAGGAATCCTGGTAAAGCTTTTAAGTTGACTTTTCATCCTGATTCAGTCTGAAATATTTTCCCAGATTGCAGACTAACTCCCTGGTTCTATTGAATTAAGCATTTCAATTACAGGGTTTCAGGGGTGGAACGAACCACAGCACAAACAAACTCACAAAGAAGTTTTAAAAGCCTAATTGTAAAAATATTATCTTTTAGACATTTTTTTTTTCTCTTAGTGACTCAGAGAAAATTCCACTCCTCTTTATGTAATCTGTGACTCCCATTGAAGTCATGAGCACGAGTACCCAAGAGGACATTAACCAAAACTTTGATGAAAGACATTGTTTGCAGAATTTGTAACAATATTGCATTTCATCCTTCAGCAAAGCCCAAAATAACCTTCAGAATCTTTGCCATTTCCTCTACATCACTTCTTCTGGCAGTACCACATGCACACTACAGGGAAAAAAAACACCCCAAAGAGTCACAGGTGGGAAATACAGCAAGGTTTCCTATGCATTTTAACACACTCATTAATTTAAGTCCTAATTTGTCATGTCCTAGCTGGAAGTAAAGCATGGGAGCATGAAACAGAAATCTGTTCCTTCTCTCCTGCAGCCTGACCCTGACTGTGGCCACATTTTCTGATCTCCCACCCTTGTTTTACCCCAGCGAGAGGGTTCAACATCTCTGCAGGAAGCTGAGTCTGGCTTATATCTGAAGAAGACCCCAAATTGGAGCCTTTGAAGGGACATGAGGTTTGCCCAGACGTTCAGGACCTCCGTAACATGTGTGCACTTTCATTTGACTCATAAAGCAAAGCAGAAACCACCATCTCAATGTTACACAGGAAGTAGGCTGGGGTTCTGCACCTTCTTTAAAACTAACAAAGTCTAATCCTTCATTCCCCAGCTTCTAAAAAGGATCTTTAATGATTAAGGTACAGACAACAAAGAGGTAGGAACAGGGATCAGAACCAAGAATATTTTTCCAGGAGCCTGTCAGCCATCAGGCTGAAAGCTGTGGATCCAGAGCATCGGGGGAAACGCTGGCCTTGCATTCACCTCTGCAGAGCGATGGGACATCAGCAAGGGTGTGGAAATGAGGGAACTCCTCTGGCTGAGGAAAACCTGTACTGACAGCTCAGCTTCCTGGAGAAGTCAAAGGTATCTCCTCCTCCTTCCCAATCCATTATTGTGGACTCCTCAGTCACTTAAGAGGAAAGAGCAGAAGCATAAAACCAAGGGAACAGATGCCGTAAATTTCATGGCAAGGTGAAGTCTCCTGATCATTTTGATCTCTTGTGTCACTCTTGGGCTGGAGATTCATCCCTAGAGCAAAGTGGTCTGGACAGCAGTGACAGTGAAGAGTGCTGCACAGGGAGTTTTCAGGATTCATCAGTTCTGGTGAAACCTGGACAAGGCCACCACAGGGAGCTGCACATTCCCTAGAACTAATCCTCATCCATCCTCATTTGCTTTCAGCTACATCATAAAAAAATCTGCTCCCAGGAAAGATAAAGCAAATCTGAAATCATATGTAGTTAAAAGCACCAAAGGCATCACACAGACCCTGTTCACACCCATCAAGCCCCAGTGCTGCCTTAGTGGGTTCTGAGGTGGCCCATTGTACAGGTCACAGAAAATAAAGCAAAATCCAGATATTCTCGTGGTGTATTTCTGCTTGAAGAAGATCACTACCGAATACATCATGTCCTAAGAGAAATATGTCTAAGGACTATCACACCAGCATCTTAAAGGAAAAGTGAGTTCTGCTGTGTACACACAGGCAGCCGCAGGACTTAATGAATCTGTTTAATTGCTCATGCCCTAATTGTTTTTGTAGTAACCATCTGCAACTTACAACTCCAAGCTACCACAGAAAAAAAAACACTTATAGTGAATATCTGAGATCCAGTTTGGAAATGCTTCAAAAGCAGAAATATGTCTTAATAAGCCACCTGTCAAAAGTTCAACAAATTAAAGAACATAGATGCCAGCAAGTTTCAATGGGATCAAATAATTTTTTGGCTACTTGGTGATGTCTCTGTGTGTCACCAGCTTGTGCCTGTCTCTGTTGTCCAAAGAGAACGTGATGATGGGGCAAAAGAAGCTCTCACTGCCACCCTGCAGTCCCACTGACCTCATGTGCTTGTCATCACATGGGTGTAGTTCAGACAAGGGCATGACCCGTTGTACCCTGGGCTCAGGGATGGAATTGAGCCTCCACACCACAGAGGCCAGAATCCACCTGGGGGTTATGGAAACAAGCAAACCTGGATCAGAATCAAGGCTTCCTCCCCCTTCCCCCCTCTTTTTTTAAACATTTATTTTAAATTGTTAAAAAAAGATATATCCCTTGTGAATGAATGTTGATCTTTCTTTTGCCAAGCCTACAAAACAATTTCTGAAGATTCTCACTTGTTTCTCTCTTTCACAGTATTCATGGTCATAACTAAACACCTTTGCCGTGCTAAAACTGAGAACTGAGAATGTCAGAAGTTAAAGAAAGGAGAAGTAATTCAAAAACTAATTCTGTACTTACTGATATTGTCACACTAATATGTTTTGCGATGAAATTGGCTACCTACAAACTGGAATTTTTCACTGTTATGCCTGACATACTCCCATTCAGTGACTCTGGGTCAGCTGCATGCTGAGGCAGGATAGAAAAATTATGTTCACGGAAGTTTCAAAGGACAAATTTTATACTTTAAAGCAGCTTGGTTTTAATTTAAAGCAACAGTAGAAGCCACTATTGAAACAATTTGATGCTACGATTTCCAGTCAGAGCATTGAGAATTCCTCTCACTCTTCTTTGTTTAAATTGCTGAAAGAGGCTGTGGAACAGGAGGAGGAGCTGCAAAGGCTGCACCACTCCCCTATCAATGTTCTGGACATGGATGCCCCAGAATAAAACAAACAAACAACAAAACCCCTGAGCTGCTGAGTTACCTGTCTGCTGTCCAAAGCTATGGGGTACAAGTGCAGCCCTCTGTCTGTGCCTCATGATGGCAAACTGAGAGTGCCAAGTGCTGAAAGGATCCTGCCTCTAAGATATGAATATTATGAGTACCAATGACACAGGGCTGAACTTGCTCCTCCTGACAGCTTTTCACCAACTCTAATCACTCCTGGGGAAAAGAGCCTTGACCAACAGATAATGAATTTCACCACAAGAATTTCTTCATTCTTATGGTGGCACAGAGACTACCAAGGGGTGTCTTTTGGATAAGCATTTAAACAGATTATTTAATAATAAAAGGAGTAAGTTATGCAGGTTTTATTTCAACAACCAAAAGCATATTCTAGGCACATGTATTTAAACTCACTGAACATTTAAACAGCCACAGGTTTTTTGATCACCCTGAAATTCACAGTATGAATCTCAGATGAAGGGGTGTGGAAACAGAGTGGTTTAGAAGTGGTCTGTTTAATTTCTGTTTAAGTGGTTAAAAAGAAATTAAACTCTTTTCCTACATGAAGATCCCAGATGCCAGATTTCATCTTAGCTTTAAAACTATGAAAGTGTTGCCACTGCCTTGATCACAGCACCACGAAAACAGCCGAGGGATAGACAAATGCTATGGTTGATTCTGGAGTTTTTTCTCTGGACAAATGATCACAAAAGCTTAATTAGACATGCAACATTAAACTCAAGGTTTGCCTCTGAGAAACCCATTTTAATCTAGATAATTTGCTGCTGTGCTTCAGTGTCAGAGACATGCCTTACCTGACTGGGTAAGATGTGACCATTACAAAAGCAAATCTTAAATCTAACCATACCCAATCTGTAGAAATGAATGCTGTAACAGAGGCACCTGCATGGTTTTTTACACAGTAACAATTGGAAGGAAGGAAAGCTGGAGGAGTCAAGCCCTTATTCTGACACTGTATAAATCCATGTTAATTTCCAGTTTGAACCTCCAAGCACTTTTAGCCCTCTGTCTTCAATAACAGCAGAAAAGGAAAAATTGCAGGGAGCAGCAAAAAGGTCAATTAGATGCTGGCAAGACAAATAACTAAACATTGCAATTCTTGAAACTGGAAGAAAGCAGCATAAGGCAACAGGAAGCTGACAGGGCTGACATCCATTTTACCATGTCCAATGTGGAATAATCATCTCTTTGAGAACAATATGAGAGGGCATCAAACGAACCCAGCTGGCTGTGAGGTTCAACAAACCCTTATCAAACATGCAGACGGGCTGTGGAACCCCTTACCACAGGATACACCGCAGGCTGAAGGTTTACAGGGAAGCAGGCAAACAACAGGTTCCTGGAATTAAAAAAAAAAAATTCAAATATGTAGAAAACTGGCCCCACACTTGCTGCAGGAAGTGTCTGAAGTGCAGGTGGCTGGAATAGTGTTCTGGAGCAGGACACTGTGCATTTTTCAGTGTTCTTTCTCTAAAAGCCTGTGGTGTGAGATTACCAAATGTCCCTGGCCTGTGCCCAGCACTAATCCAAGTAGATTGTATTAACTTGACCTCTTTGGGTGAAATGTTAGTTAACTACATTGGATTTGAGTCCCATTCTTCCCTATTACGAAAAGAAACCACGTAAAAACTTCCTCGATGCCTGATTTATTTCATGTACATTATTCTGTTCTTACTGAGCAAATAAAGACATCAGACCTTCTCTTTTCAATATCCCCTGAAATTCTTTTAAGAAACAGAGGTGAATTTGCCACTTTTCTGTTCCTCTGGCTCTACCAACAGTGCAATCCCCGAGCTTGCTAGAACACAGACAACTCTGTGAACACCATTTTACCTGTTCATGCTGCACCAGTTCTACCAGCATTTCCTATTTGAGAGCAGTCTTTTAATTAATCCTCTCTAAAGAGGGGTTTGGTGTCAAAATCCCCTCTCTCTCTCTTTTGCATCTGAGCACAACTCTCGAACTTCTACTGGCTCTGTAAATATTTCATCCTACAAACTCCCTCAGCAGTCTGCAGCACTGACCCTGATGTATTCAAAGAAGGAATCTTTTCTGCGTTTGTTGCTCATTTGAAGTTGTTCAAACTCTTGCTGTTGTTCAGCTGTACCACTGCTCCTTGACAGTTCTGTTTCCCAGCTTCTCTTTCCCAGACCTGTGTCTAAATTTGTCCTTTTCTGGGAAGTTAAGCTGATCCAGGAATCTGCAATTTCTTCAAAGTGGTGTGCATTTACACAAGTCTATTAAAAGACACAGCAAGAAAAATAATTCCAGATGCAGATGTTCCCTGATAATTCCTTATTCTTTAATGAAGAATGTGTCTATTTTAAGATCTAAGCACAGGACCATTTCCATAGGAGACCACCTACATTTTTCTAAGTGCATTTCAGAGGGGAGTAGAACAAATCTGAGTCCCTCACAGAGATCAGCGCACCTGCACAACCAGACAAAGAGACAGGCCCAAGGAGTTTAATTTAATACATGCTGATATCTTCTCTTTAAATCACTGACCTGAACATTGAAAAAAAAAACATTTTTCCCCACCCACTTAATTTGCTACTAATTCCACCTCCTGAAAGTCAGGATTTTACTACTGCTGACCCTGAACTTCATCAGAGAAAAAGAAAGCAAAGCAAAGGCCTTTCTTTTAAAAGAAGAGATAAATTGTAGGACACAGATTTGAAGGAATACAGTTTACTACTTTGCAGACAGCAGCCGTGTTCTTACAGGCTGAACTCAAAATATCTGCAGCCAACACCTCCAGCTTTCCCTCCCAATCACAGCAGGCACAAAGGAGCTTGCCATGACAGCTTAACAACCCAACCATCCGAATATTTGCAGCCAAGCAATGAAGACACCTCCCTGGGCCCCATAGTCCATGTTTTGCCATGTAAAGGATGCCAAGGTAGAGCCAAAGAGTGCCAAGAGATGTTCAGGGACAACCTGGATGGAGCTTTGAGCAACCTGGTCTAGAGGGTGACACTCTAGGGAGTGGGAGCAAGATGGTCCCTAAGGTCCCTTCCAACCCAAACCATTCTGTGATCCTATAACTCTGTGAGTGATAGAAACCTGGGAAAAGGTGCTCCACACATCTTCCTGAGGAGCAACGAGGCATACAGCAGCCTGGGAGGAGGGCAGAGGCAATCAGGGAAGACTCAAGGTGCACGGGGCCAGGCTCTCTCCTGCTTCCCTCCACTAATTAGCTCGTTGCCAGAACCCCTCAGAAAAGACACCTTCTGATGTGCCCAGCCATCTGATCTTCTCACAGGCTCAGAAAGCCCCAGCAGATCATCCCTACAGCCCCCTTCTGCCTTTATCACCTCCAAAGGATGGCTGCAGGCTACAGAGTGAATATAATGACACAGAGTTCAATAAGAAACCCACTCCCAGTTTCAGTGGCTGCCCCATGACTGCAGGCAATCACTGCCATCTTCTAAAGGCGCAGCTTAAGATGTTTGCAGTTATTTGATTTAGCCCCTCTTGCGGTCACACTTTTATTGACTTTACTGCCAGTTTCAAACGCAGGCCCTCCAGCAGGACCTACAAATGAGCTCACAGACCCTGATGTGTGCTGAAATATGTGTTACCATTCCTATTAATTTAAATGCACCTCTTCACATCCAGTTTCAGACACTTTCCTTGTGGCAGTTAGTGCTGCCAGTCACCTCTGAGGATGAGGTGAGGAGAGGAAGGCGTGTATTAGTGTTTCTAGGCTGACAGACCATTTTGTCTCAGTTGTCACCACTCAGTTGTTACTCCCTCCATCACAGTGACTTCTTAGCTAATTCCTTGGACCTGTCACAGGTGCTGTATCACCTAGCCCACAGGAGAAAGTCATAGCCAAGGTTTTAATGACAATAAGTCAAGACTTCTGGGATTACTTCCCTGTATGGCAGGCAAAAGGGGACAAAACTCAAGTGAACACAAGTAGAGCAGCAATGACTGCAAACATATGTCACTTATTTGTCTTAATTTTATTTTTTCACTTGAAGGGTTTTTTTTATAGTTTGGTGTTGCAGCACGTCCAAGCTCACAAGAAGAAGGATTCACACCTGGGGATAGGTGTGAAGAATGATTCCTTCCTAATTCCTCGATGCTGCTTTATTTTTCATAAGCTGCAAAGCACTATCAACCTGCAAGCACGACAGACATAAAATTTATGTGTGCACCATGACATGTCAGAACACATTCAGCCCCCAGCTGTTTCACACTTCTCCATTAGCTCATTAAGCATCATCTCCAGTGGTACTGAAGCATTTTCTGAAAGTTAGAATAGCTCGCTAAAAACTGTGTCCAATCATCATAACACTTTTCTAGGGATTTCAGTGCTCTCAAGCCATGCTCTGTCAAATAAATTTAGTAGATGCCAGATTAAAACTGCACTGCAGCATGTTTTACCACGTTGTTGCTACAGGACCTAGATTTTGAATCTAGCGTTCTTGCAATCATGACAGATTTACTGTATTTTTCATGTAATAAACTAGGTGGGTATGATAACATCTGTATAGCTGCTAGAGCTATACTGCATTAACTGTGCCTTTACCACGGCATTTTAATCTTTAAAAATGTGGGTTTGGGCCAGTGTTTTATTGAATTGCCTTGCTCAGACGTGCTCTTCATGGCAAAAGAGTAATTTTTTTTTTTCCTGCTCCAGCTCCTGGAACTGTAACATGAACAGGCAGTACAACATTCGTGTACAACCACACAGGGCACCCTGCCAGGAGTTTGTGCTCCTTCTCCAGAGCCCAGTCCAGGGAAAGGTGAATCTGCTGATCCTGCACGTGGTGAGGTGAAACAGTGATGCTGAAAGAGTGAGCTGTGCTTCCAAGGGACAAAGCAAGGCTGGGAGCCTGGAACTGGCTGGTTTTCAGGTCTCTCTTGGTGTTGCATCATCCTGAAGAAACCCTGCAGCAGAGCTGGGATTAGAGAACTCCCATCTGCCAAAACAATACAAGAAATGTACAAACTCGGGGAAAACATTTTAACCTATTGAAACCAGATGTTCCCATTCACCCTTCAGGCCTGTGCCTTGTTCCACTTGTATCTCAAGGTCAGCGAGATGTTCCTGGGTGCATGGAACCATAAATAATGCATGTAAAGGTATTCGTGTATTTACATGGATACTTTCTTCTCATTTACATCTGTATCTTCTTTCCAGCCTTCAGAACTTATCCAGGCCTCCCTCCAATGCTTGGTATGAGGACATGCAGTCATATGACTATAATATCACATACTGGAATAGATATTCATTATATTTGGATAAATAGATAAATATATATGTTTATCACAAAGACATGATTGGTGCTCCAGCCACACTGCATTGCACAGACAAGAAAGAAGTGAACTGCTACTTGATGAGCAAGAGAAAAGTGGAAATGTGTGACTGTAGCTGAAATCAGCTTTAATCTTGTGCATCCAATGGCTTGGCTGGCCCAGCACGGTCAGAGTGGGGTTGCCAAGTGGAATCCCACTAAGGATTCCTTTGTGATTGGGTTACTTATGGGCATTAAATGTCATGGAAAACTCCTTCCTGGTCATTAGCAAAAGGTGGTCTGGCGCAAGAGGAAACCATTTTAGCCAACCAGAGAAGAGTTCATGTCTTCAATATTGGGTCAGAACTGAAACTGGGGTGAGAAAAAGGATCTGGTAATGGAACTTCCTCCTCAGGTTTTGAAAATCATGGCTCAGTTTCCTGCTCTCTCCCACAGCACATCCCTTGGTCCAGATCAACAGGCACCAAGCTTTGGATCCATCTCTGAATTTCAGTGCCCGTATTTATGCAAGAATTCCACTACCAGTGAAAGAATAGGAGTGAAAGGAAGAGGTTTAAAACCAGAAGTGAATTCTGCAGCAAATCTGCCCCTAAAATTCCTGTTCATGAAAAACAAATACAGAATTGACTCCTTCAAAGTGACCCAAGTGGTGGGAAAGGTGCTCTGCTCATCATTCAAACCAGCCCTGGGAATACTGGGGACTCATGGACAACTAAGATACTGATATATGTATAGTAATACTCTTCATTCTTTCTTACTCCCAGCAGATATTTAAGTAAAAATATAATTAAATATCAAAAAGATCAAGATATAGCTAAAAACAAAGAAATACAGAGAAAAACAAAAAGGGAAAGGGAAAAGGAAAGGGAAAGGGAAAGGGAAAGGGAAAGGGAAAGAAGAAAAAGACAAAAAGAAAAAGATAAAACGGCTTGTCTAATATGGGTTACCTTTCAGTAACCATTTTTTTCTTGGATTCCAAAAATTGTGATTTACTCAATACCCTTCTAACTGACACCTGTGGTGCTGGATACCATTAAAGATGTGTGAATGGTGTACATTGGCTTTTTCTTCCTTATGTCTGCCATTTTCCCTTCCAAAACCTTCCTGAGATGACTAACCTGGCCACTGCTGCCTTAGTACTGCCAGAAAATAATCCTTTATCATTCAAGGACCTTCATTTATTAGACAATTTATTAGATAATTAATTATTACTTGTGAGGTGTCTTCTTGCTCTTTGTCAGGTTTCTCTTAGAGAATTTGATGTGAGCTGCAATTAAACACATCCCTGATCCAGTTTAAACAGGCCAGAACCAATGCTGGACATGTGCTTTTATGTATGTATTTCATGTGTTTCTTCACTGAGATAACCTCTGTATATTGCTGGATGGTCTGGACAGATGCTTGTAGAGATATTTTACGTGCACACCACAAGGCAACCCAACCCCTGCTCACTCTGAAGTTCCTACAAGGGGAGAGCTGTGGGTGATCTGTTTGGAACTGATGGACATCAGAAAATTTCCTCCAGGACCACATTCAGAAGGAGCAAGAGGCAGCTTCCAGGCAGAACAAGGAGGTGGGATGAGGCACAGAGCAGTGGTTACATCAATCCTCTGATGGCACCCTTCAGTGTGGCCCTGCGTCTTCTGCTCCCCCAGCGCTCTAGGAAACCTCCAAACCTAGTACATCTGGTCAAGTTTGGCTAGCAGTGGCTGCCTGGCCTAAAGGAACTCTTTGAGACCATTTCATGAACTATTCATTGCCAGTTGAGCATTGGCTGATGTTTTGCACCAATGAGGGTCTCTAGGAACAACATTCTGGAATTGGATCTTCTCCCTCTGCCCGTTTTAGTGAACCAAGGGCTGAAAAACAACAGTTTGCACTTCAACAAACAGAAACTCCATCATGTGCTGTGTTTGATGTGTTAATACTGCTTAGGAAAACTCACCCTTGAGGGAAGACCCTGGTGATTGCTTTCCAGTGGGTTTCGATATCACCTTGTGGACTTAGTCTAAGTAATCAAAGCAGAACATAAAAATGTACCAAAATAAAGCACTGAAAAGGAGAGGAATCTGTTTCAGAGTCTGAGAGGAGAACTCAGCCTTGGGAAAAAGAAAAACAAACAAACAGGTTGAAATACTGGCCTGTCTGAAATTGGTGACAAATCTCCCTCTGCTACGCTGCCCCCACTGGTGTTCTAATATTTCAAAGGAAAATCGATTTTCCTAGCTTTGCTATTGACATGATGCTGATAGGATAATAAGGAACTATTGAGATCCAACATACATACTCACGCTGTGCCAACCCCTCTCAGCCCTTCACAACCAGAGGGAGGGAGAAAGTGGCAATTGTTAATAAATTTCCTGCGCAGATTTATTTTACCTGCTGACATTTTGAGAAGCAACTCGATCCTCATACTCTCAAATCCAACTGTGCCTGTGGGACACGACCAGTTTGCATTAAATCATGAAGTCCTGTTCTGGCTTGAAGACGATAATCACAATTTGTGTTTAGGAAAATGGGTGAAGTCATTGGGGTTATTAGTAACAAATGTGTAACAACTCAAGCTTTTCAAAGACCCCTCTGTATTCTCTCCAGGAGGGTTTCAGCTTGTGCTGCCACTGTGCCCTCAGGAAAAGTTGTGTGTATGACATGCAATACACACTGTTCTGACCTGTGTCCCGTTTGAAAACCCAAGTGCTTTCTCCTTCTCTGTGTCCTACACTCAAACTCTCTCCTTCCCACGTGGAGCTTCTCACATTCGTGAGTTTAAATGAGCTCAGAATAAAGGCAGCATGTTCTGTTGAAAAGGTAGTCACTAATGAAGCGTGGTCTCCATGAGGAATGCAACATTTCCACATAGCAATGCTGGCTGTACAGGGGTTATTTCCTACATCACACACGAGAGACAATGTGCTGTCTCAAGCCACGCCATGAAATGCAAATTATTTTCAGTTTTTAATGTCTTAATATCAGTCATGGTACGTATCTAACAGTAGTGCCATCTCAGTGTTCCACGGGATATTCTAAAAACTTTGTGCAAGCTTAGTTATCAACAAAAATAAGCCAGGAGGGTGGAATGAAAAAACTGCCCTACCCCCGATTCTGAAGGAACACGGTGTCATAAAACACCGCGAGGATGTGAACTGCAGAACTGCCACCCGGGTGTCACTTGATCCAAGGGACCAAGACCAGCAGCACAGTGGAAGAATTGGGTTGTGTCTAAAAGCTGGGAGCTCCTGCATAGCAATTTCAACAAGAAAGCAGGTAAATGGGTGTGTTCTCTCTCATATAACCCCAAAACAGGAACACAGTGGGCCTTGTTGATAGATTTCACATCCTGGATTTTTTTCTTCTCCAATACGACTGAAAAAAAGCTTGGATTTGATTTTCTGGTTTTGTTTCACCCATCTGGCCAATCCCCAATCAGTAAAACGCTCATCAATGAAGCTATAAATTATAGTTTGAATTTAATTGATGGCTCTTTCTGCTGCCTGTTGCTCTGGTAACAAGAGAGTGGCAGGAGGTGCAGGCTCTTTTGGAGTGGAAGAGTACCAGGAGATCTGAGAGTCCAGTAAACATTTTCTTTGAAGTTATTTTCAATGGTTTTACAACCTATTTTGGGAAAGGAGAGGAAAAAAAAATCTTTATGTATTTGAGGACAAAATGAATTGACAATGTCTTTTCATGTGCTACTTCTGCCCCGGACTGACGTGGGGCAGGGAGAAACATTCTGGCACCTTGTTCTAACAAATCTTCTTCAGTTTTCTCATGGACACAGCACATTGTAATTTAGAAACTTGGCAGGGAGGAAATCCAAGTGCGACATCTTCAAAAGGCTGTGGCTTTAGTGAAAGTACAAGTGAATGAACTTGGCTGGAGTACAAATAAGAAATGTATTCCTGGACTGTAAGAGCTACAGCATTAACTTAACCTTAGCACCAGTTCTGCTTGTCCAGAAGCCAGGAGAGTTTTGTTTTGTTTTAATGTATAAGATCAAAAACCACAAATAGATTGCACTCCCTGCCAGGGGGTGGAAGGAATATCTCGAGCAGCTTTGCTTCCAGTGTCAAAGAATTGCGGCACTGTTGTGCATTTCTGGGCTAGGTGAGTTAAAATTCAGGTGCTATGGTGGGTCTTTTATCTCCACATCTGCAGCACGATGCTGCAGCTTTACTTCCTTGTTTTTCCTACATGTTTTTTGGTTTGTTACTCCTGTGGTTGTTTGTCACAACTTTGCCAGTGGATGGACACCTGGGGCCAAAACCATCACAAAGACTTTTGGTTATAAGGGGCACTGACTTTATGCAGAAGACATGAGAAAAACACACTCCATGAAACGCTTTTTTCACAAGGTTTTTCTTCCCTCCTCCATCCCTTGCACCAGAGGGGGATGGTGAATGGTGTGGCTGAGGGGTGCCCAGATGTAAAAGCAGGACGGTGGAGTCAGATTTACTTTCCCTTTCTCTTTCAGCAGTATTTTCTTTGTCCAAAAATTCGAACTCTGCGTGAGATGGATGTTGCTGTGAAGGAGCAGTAACTGATCTGTCAAGTTTGCCGAGTGTTTCTGTGCCACCCAATTTATTATGCTACAAAACAGAGAATGCTTTATTTCAAAATCCACAACATAAATGTTTTTGGTAAGAATTTGGATCCATGCACATAAAGCACTGTGAATTAGCTCATTGTGTCCCCCCTCCCTGCCCCTGCCACTGACTCAGACTTTGCTCTTCATGTCCTTTTTCGGTGCCTAATAATTTTAATGGATTTTGCTGTAGCTTCCAAGGACTAGTTTGAGACAATGACACTGATGCCAGTTCTGACCTAGAGCGGAGGGAAGTCCATAACTTAGTAGCCACAAGCTCAATTTCTCCCTGCCCCACGTCAGTCCGGGGCAGAAGTAGCACATGAAAAGACACTGTCAATTCATTTTGTCCTCAAGCATGCCAAAATTAATAGTAACTTAAAAGAGTCTTTGGAAGACTCCAAATGTCTGTTTTCTCCAGAACGTGTCAAATCTGTGAGTGGAAAACCTTGTGTGAAGCTGCAAACACATTCAGAATCTGATTTCACCACACAACTTACCTGTGTCAAGCTACATTACAGATTTTAGTCTTTGCATCCTGCCTCAAGCTGGGTAGGTATCATTTAAAGTCCAGTGGAAGTACTTACATGAAACAGCTTAAACAAGTATTTGAATGTTATTTCATGCCAGCAGACCCACATGTTACCCTTAGTTCTCACTCCTGAAAGTATGAACAACTGTCTGAAAATTCTTCAGGGCATCTTTTCCATGAAGGACTATGTGTGGTTGGGTTATGCCATCACCTAGGGAAAGCTCCCAGAGGCTTTGTGCTTGATGTGGTCAAGAGAACCACAGTTCTTCTACCATCAGAAGTGAAAATATGAACTTGCCTATCTCGTGTCTGGAAGAAAGAGGTGGTATTTTAATACTGGGGTTTCTTTTAAATGTAATTCCTTCTTCCCTCCCTGTAGGAGGACCTGATAACACCCTGTGCTCTAGGCTATACCAAATTTCTGGACATGATGCTATGGGGTGAAATTCCCATGTAGTTTGGTGGAGTTAAGATTTTGCATTTAAATGTTATTTACTGTTACTGGCAGCATCCCTCTTTTCATTTTTGGTTTTTTTTTTTGTATCCCCCAGTGCTCTCCAAGACCGGAGTCTCTAATGGCACCAAACATGAAAAGATAGTTTTATGCCTAACAGAACAAAAATCAGCCATGCTGGTGGAGTCACCTCAGGCAGCCAAGTGCTGGTCTCAGCAGCACAGATCTCAGCCGTGCTCCATTTGTTGGTTCTACTTCTTTTAACTAATTTATTTCATTTTGAAGTGTCACTGTTGGTCAACGGCCCACAAGCTGCTGCTCTAGTTGCAACCTGAGCTCAGTCCTGGATTCTTGAGGTGTGTGGAGTCTTGTGCATCAGCCTAACACCAGACACATGTCACAGTGCTTTTGGGACACCATTCTCACAACAAATGTCAGTGGATTAGTCACATTGCAGGCTTTTCACTGCAGCCTGGATTGTGCCAGAAATTTGCAGGCAGTTGACTACGTGTGCTTTGCTTTCCACTGTTGTGGTTTTTTTCTTTCTTTTTCCCTTTAGAGCCTTATCTCAGGAAGGCCCAAACAGAAATAAAACACAAGGCCCTGCAGGATCAGACTGAGTAACTATTAGCTTGATGAGCTAGATTGCTTGGAGGAGGTTGTTTTTACCGGGGCTCAAATTGACATCTGCCAGGTCTCTCCTCCCCCTCCTTGGATCAGCTTCAAACAGCAGTTCTTCCTGTGTCTAAGAAATCAAGCATTTTAAGATTAAAAAGCTTTAAAATTGCCTCCAGCACAGGCTTACCTTGCTAAATCAGCACAGGCTGAAACGGACAGACCAACTGCTGAACTCTGTACAGGATTTCCCATCCTGTGAGGGACTGCTGAACACTGCTGGCTATTGGCTGGTACCTTGCAGGATTGGAAGAAAAATGATACAGAGATAAAGGAAGATGTTGATTGTAAAGAAAGTCTTTGGAGGAGCCAGTCTGAGCAAATAAAATAAAATAGCATTCCCGTTACACGCTGAAAATCAAACTTCACTTGCTTTTTACAATATCAGCACATGTTTTAAAATACATATTCTTATGGTCT
>NW_008238966.1:1782273-1792500 GCF_000691975.1 Corvus brachyrhynchos
GAAAGAGTGGCTGGGCATATATTTCTCAGGGTGGGGATTTCCAGTTTGGATAAGAGTGAGAGGGGCTGGGTTTGATCCTCTTCACGGAGTTTCATTTTCTTGTCAAGGAACAGGGCAAGAATTATCTTCTGCTTTCTCTCTGCAGAGTGATGACTGTAAAGTTACTTCTTCTTCACTTTCTCGACCCAGCAATGATGCAATAGAGCTTGAGCTCCTCCTCGTCCACCCTAAAACCATGAGGGTGTTGAAACCAGGGTATTGAATTCTCCATACTCAGAGCATGTTCAGTCACCTGATTCCTTTCTTTAAAAAATGCTCTGTGCCAGAACTGTTTTCCTGAGCTACTGGCAAAACCAAGGAATTTTGCAAGAATTGTGAAAGGAAAAAATATGTGGTGAAAATCACAAGGTGACATAAGCTCTGCATTGAAAAGGAAATTGAAAAGTTAGTGTTCTCACACTGTAATTCACTTGGTTTGCTTCAGTCTCATGCAATTTTACTCTGAGTTTATTACATTGGAAATAGACAATCAACCTCCTAATGCTTTTTAAATTATGATTAGTAGCCAATTGAAATCTAGTAACGAAGTTCTATAATATAGGAAGAGTCAGTAAAGATATTGTGCTTTCAGCCTTGGAATGAGTATTTAACTTAAATCCTGACTGAAAAAGAGAGCTTTTATCATAGTATATCACATAAGAGTTTTTAAATGTGATCAGGTTAACATTGCTTTTGAAATCTTCATGTTGTGCTTAAATATTTCTTACATTCAATTTCCTAGTAGTTGTTAAGTACAAAGCCCTCAAAATCTGTTTCCTATTAGACTTGCAAAGTTTATATATTCTCCCTAACCAGGTTCAAGTTTCAGCTGTGTTGTACTGTAATTTGGGAGGGTTTAGGGGGTGTAACTCTGCTTTGAGTTTCTCTTTCTTTTCTTTTTTTTTTCACTGCAACCTTTTATTCATGTTAATGCATGGATGAAAGAGAGAGAAAAAAGAGAGAAAGAAGAGGAGAAAGAGGAGAGAGAAAAGGAGAGACAGGGATAGACTGAGAGATGAATGGGAAGGGGAGCAAAAAGACAAGGGGAAAAATAGAAAAAGAAATAAAGGATAAAAAGGGAAAAGAAAAAGAAAAAGAAAAAGAAAAAGAAAAAGAAAAAGAAAAAGAAAAAGAAAAAGAAAAAGAAAAAGAAAAAGAAAAAGAAAAAGAAAAAGAAAAAGAAAAAGAAAAAGAAAAAGAAAAAGAAAAAGAAAAAGAAAAAGAAAAAGAAAAAGAAAAAGAAAAAGAAAAAGAAAAAGAAAAAGAAAAAGAAAAAGAAAAAGAAAAAGAAAAAGAAAAAGAAAAAGAAAAAGAAAAAGAAAAAGAAAAAGAAAAAGAAAAAGAAAAAGAAAAAGAAAAAGAAAAAGAAAAAGAAAAAGAAAAAGAAAAAGAAAAAGAAAAAGAAAAAGAAAAAGAAAAAGAAAAAGAAAAAGAAAAAGAAAAAGAAAAAGAAAAAGAAAAAGAAAAAGAAAAAGAAAAAGAAAAAGAAAAAGAAAAAGAAAAAGAAAAAGAAAAAGAAAAAGAAAAAGAAAAAGAAAAAGAAAAAGAAAAAGAAAAAGAAAAAGAAAAAGAAAAAGAAAAAGAAAAAGAAAAAGAAAAAGAAAAAGAAAAAGAAAAAGAAAAAGAAAAAGAAAAAGAAAAAGAAAAAGAAAAAGAAAAAGAAAAAGAAAAAGAAAAAGAAAAAGAAAAAGAAAAAGAAAAAGAAAAAGAAAAAGAAAAAGAAAAAGAAAAAGAAAAAGAAAAAGAAAAAGAAAAAGAAAAAGAAAAAGAAAAAGAAAAAGAAAAAGAAAAAGAAAAAGAAAAAGAAAAAGAAAAAGAAAAAGAAAAAGAAAAAGAAAAAGAAAAAGAAAAAGAAAAAGAAAAAGAAAAAGAAAAAGAAAAAGAAAAAGAAAAAGAAAAAGAAAAAGAAAAAGAAAAAGAAAAAGAAAAAGAAAAAGAAAAAGAAAAAGAAAAAGGGAAGGGAAGGGAAGGGAAGGGAAGGGAAGGGACGAAGACATAGATTTTTTGAAAACATGTATTTTTTCTGTCATCATATGTAAGTATCAGGAAAGAAGGGTGAACCCTGAACACGTGTACATACTGTGCCATAAAAATAGCAGGGCTACAAAGAAGACAACTTTTTTTATGCCCTGGAACCCTCCTTTTTTTGGAGACCACAATATCTTCCCAGGGGGGAAAGAATAATAATTCAGAAATAACTTCTGTTGAGTGAAAAGATTCAAAAGATATGTTCTAAAAAGATGTTTCAGCTAAGCTCTTTTTAAGGGTGAATGGTTGAAGTAAATTTTAGAAGCAGGATGGTGCCTGAAGAGCTATGATTAAAAAGAAATCTGTGTCAATAAGCTCTAACAGAAGGAAACTAAACACCCTAAGGGATTAAAAAATCTGAATTTAAAAAAAATCTAATAGAGTTCTTAACTCAGCCTCACTTTTCAGTCTCGTGGTAGTTTTGATCCCCTTCTCCCACACAACATTAACTTGTGTTCATTTAACAAATTCATCTGCACTTCCAAAATGGCAAGGAAAACGCGCTGGAAAGAGATCCATCTTTGGTAAAAGTGGAATTTGAGGTCAGCACTAGTAAAAATCCAAGCATACAAAAAAATTCAAGTCTCCCAAACTTCCTAAACTGTAAAATTTCCTTGAGCTTGTTTTTCTGCCAGATGGGGTTGTTATATTAACAGACCTTGAGCTTCTGTTTCAGAGACATCAGGATAACTCCAGTTCAGGTGTTGGCTCATGGTCGCATGCAAAATGAATAAAAAATGCATAAGGAAAATATAAAAGTTCCAGCTCATTCAAATTAGCCCTTATGCAATGCTTGAATTAGGAAGGAAATGATGGCAGAGAAGAAGGAGAATTTGGGACATCATTCCACCCCTCCTTTAGGAAACTGAAGCCAAGGAGAAGCATCTTTCAAATATCAATACAAAAAGCAAAATGAGCAATTTGGTGTTTTAAGCCCAGATCTGAAGTTAACTACCTAAGTGACCTGTCATACACTGTCAGTATCAAACAGAGCCAGAGAGCCAGATCTCCAGCCTTCTGCTGCATTGTACAGTATATTTGAATTAGGTCTCAGCTATAAGTGCTCCATTTCCACAGATATTTAAACCAGCAACAGTATATAACTTGGGAAAAAAGTAAACAAGTCGTATGGGAAATCCACTGAAACAGATTGTCTGTCATTTCACTTTTGTTCTATTTATTCTGTCTGTAGTTCAAACCTCATTTTTCTACATCTTGCCTAAACAAGTTCTGGGTTGTAGCTGAGACTTCCTCAGCACAGTAGAAAAATTTCAACTCATTATTCTTAGGGGAAAAAAACCCAGTGTGTTGTTTCTGAAGAGTATTGGAGCCATCTGTAAGGACAGAATGTGTCACTGCACATTAAGGAGCTCAAGGATCAGGCCCTGGATACTTCTACAGAGGCTTTTGATTGCTTTTGTAGTTATTTTGTTATGGCATTGCTGAATGTGATATTTCAGGTGAACAGAAACATGGGAATAAAATAACTTTTTAAATCGTACTCAAAAGGTTAATGGAGTGAGTTGTAGCAGCACCTCAGCCATATCTGTCATGCTCCTGGAACAGAGCTCTTTGTCTTGTTTTCAGTGAAGAGATAGTATGTTTTAGAGTGCTTCAGACTCAGGCAATACACTGAGGGAGACAACCTACAAAAAATAGTCAAACAAAAAAACCCCACAAGTGGAAACCATCCTTTAGCATGGATAAATAAGAGAAGGTGATGTCAGCAACAGTGACTGAAGAGATGAACCTCATGATCAGATCTGATCAGCCTGGGGTAGCAGAAGGTGTCCCTGCCTATGGCAGGGGGGTTGGAACGATTAGAACTTTAATTTCCCTTCCAATCCCAACCCATTCAAGGACTCTGTGATTACATTCTGTGATTTCCCAACACTCACAACCTTGCAGAGTGCATGTGCAGGAGCTGAACTGAAATTAGCAGGAGCCAGGAATTCCTGCATTCTCCATCTCCATCTAGAGGAACCTGCATCCAAAAAAGGTCCTGATTTGCATAAATGTGGAACATTTAAGTATTTCCAATCCAAATTTCCTTTATCTAGAGTGTGCCTGTGCTTGCCCGGCTGTGCTCCAGGATAGTTTCACACAAATAGGAATTTAGGGGCCCTGGGGCTTTTAATGGAAGGTCTTTGGTTGCAGGGGTGTTGGGATACTGTGATGCCGTGTGCCACAACCAGCAGTTCCAAAACAGTGACAGCACCATACAGTCAGGCAGGGAGTAATTACATTTAGACAGCCACAACCCTGAGGCCTCCTGCCCTATGATTTCCAAGGTCATACGCTTGAAGCAGAGGATATGTAATTTTCCTGATGGTTTAAAATGGAAAGTTATTCGATACCTCCTTCTTCTAAAAGGGAGCAAAAAATATGGGAGTGGTGAAGTTGTTGAGCACAGCCTCTTCCAGTCCACAATTGGGAACAGATTCCCAGACTCCTTTGATGGTAGGAAGGCTCATTGAAGGAACAGCTGTCGTTGTTCCTGGGTTCACCAAAGATAGCAGCAGCAGCAGCCACAACTTCCAGAAGAGATTAATGGCAAGGCAGAGAGGAGGAAATATCTCCTCCACCCTTCTCCAGGCTCCCAGCTCCATCCGGGATGGATCCAAGCAAGGAGCTTGGATGAGACCTGCAAAAAATAAGATACAGTGTCTGCCTTGCCAGGTCAAACTCTTTTTGTGGTTTGGAATATGCCAAACCTTCCTGGAAATGAAATGGAGCCGTGGTTGTACCTTTCGTGGGTGAGACGTGAGGATGGGGTACACAGGGTCCTCTGCTCTCTGGTCCTAGACACTCAGGGATGCCTTACATCAGCAAAAATAGGGTATAAGTTTTTTTGAAAACTGGTGGGAAGAATGGAGAGAAAAGAAGAAATTTAAGGAAAACTGATATTGGGAAACTCAGCATTTTCTGAGTTGGATCAGCTTTAGGAAGGGAAAGACAGAGACAGCAGGAAGGAAAAGAGGTGCTGTAAAATGAGAATAGAGGAGGCAAGGGTAAGAGATAGCCTAAGAATCTTTTTAAAGCAGACTCTCAGAAGGAGCTTACTGTGGAAAGAAAGGTATGATCCAAGGTTTACAGCCCACTGAGAGGGTGACAGGGTGCAGGCAGCCATGGAGCAAGGCTGTAGCAGGACCAATTCCCTCAAGGCCAAGTTGTGGTTCAGGGAACTGGAAAAGTTACAGCTCAGTTCCCTGCCTACACAAGAGCTCTGAAAGCAGCATCTTTCAACTTCTACCTCCCTCACCCTTCCCGCACAACCTGGGGTTATGTTGCTCCACAGTCCCAAGAGCCCCAGCTGCAATGTCACACTTTGTTGTAGGAAAACAGTCTGTCATAACTCATCACGCATTTTTTAAGTGTTTGTTTTGTGGTCAAAACCCTTGCTTACAGTTTACATATTTGCCCCAGAGCACCTACTGGACTTAAATAGGGTCAGCTATTACCCCACCGTGCATGACCCCAAGGGACGTCTGAGGAAATCTTCAGCCTCTGGTTGTTCCTGTCCTCAGCAGCTTTAGTGATTCACAAAAGGGATTCAGCAGCACTGACATATTTCTTCATTCCTGTGTCAGACTTATGGAGCCTTGGTGCTTGCACAAGTTCTTGCCTTCCCAGTGCTCAGACCTCCACGGACCAGGAGGCTTGCAGCCCTGGCAAGCAAAGTGCACAAGTTATGAGCTGTCACAGCCTTTCTTGTGGCTATTTAACTGTCTTTCCTGAGGTAAATCAACCACCCCACAACGTGATTATAAGGCCACCTTCCAAGAATCTGCTAATGAATTCCTCCTCAACACCTAATGATTTACCTTGTACGGCTTTTACTGAAATGTAAAATAGCTGTTTTAAAGGGAGGGGCACCAAGGAACGAGAACCAAGTCATGCACTGAAGACCCTGGAGATCAGAGTCAGATGGAGAATGCAGGAATTCCTGGCTCTTGTCACTGCATTCATCCCAGTCTGTCCTTCCCAGCCATTCCTTCTTGTTTCTAGAAAAAAATAAAAACCATTCCTCTATGTTTAGAAACTCCACTACAAGAAAGTGCTTAAAATGTCCACCTTGTTTCCTTGAGGGGCAGAACTAAACTGAGAGGTGCCATTTTCCTCGTGTCACTGAAATAAGCTCTTCAGAAACATGAACACCACAATGAGGCCTTGGAAGCCCAGGAAAAAACCTCAGCACCAGCAGCAGCCATGGGGCATGTTCTCAGCTCACAGGATGGTGTTCACCAAACCTTTCACTGAACCATGGAAGATTTTCTTTTAGGAATATTAGCTAGGAAAAGTCTTAAGAAAATAAAAGAGAAGACAGAGATTTAAGGATGCAGGAAGTGGGGAAAAGATTTTTCTTCTCTTTCAGCTGTTCAGGTGGACCCTTGTGCCCTGAATTTTTGAAATGCCAGTGAAGTAGGGGGATGGAAGGAGAAATAATGCTGCTGCTATACTCTGTATATCCACTCCACGATGCATCTGATCAGTGTTTTTTTGTATTCTTAATGAGCAAATATTTGTTCAACTTCATCTGGCCGCTGGTAAGCTCCTTCTATCAGAATTTTCATCCTTTCTGTCAGCTTAAAACTATGAAGGATTCCTGTGAGGTTACAGCAGCTTTCATTCTCTCCACACTGTGACAAGGCCTGTGCCCTGCAGCGCTTGCAGAACCTCCACGGTGGGGACCACGAGGCAGGGCCTGGTTCCACACAGCAGCTTTTTGGGATTTCTGCAGTGCTCCAGCATGGCCAGGATCGTGTTTTGACTGTGGGCTGCAGGCCTCTGTGCTCTTAAAAACACATGTTTTAGGCAATAAATTGTTTTGTCTATCTGCAAACACCACACTGTGCAGGCGGGGGAGACCAGTCCCACAGCCAGGTGTCCAGTGAGGAGCCACCTTCCAGGAAGTTCTGCAAGGAATTAAGGATGCTAATGCAAAATCCACAATTCTCCTTTGTGATCTCCATGCGTGGTTTTCCAAGCTTCCCTCTCCACACACTGGTAACTTGCTGGAAGAGGAAGCGAGGCCTCTTTTTGTAGTATCTGTGTGTGCATGCAGGATCCCGCACTTTGTTCCCACAGCCCTGGTGAATGTGTGCACAAAAGTGGCGCAGCGACTCCTGCCAGCCCCAGTGACAGCCCAGTCCTGCACAAAGAAATGGGTAAATAATGAAGTCTGGGAGTAAACTCTGGCAGGGGACCAGATATAATTCCACTTGGCAAGATTATCCAAGCCAGCAAGGAAGGCTGACTTTGTAGTATAAACAATTAACTGTGGTGCTAAAGGATCTACCACATGCTACATCACTGGCCAAGAAGGATGGGGGGAAGCAGAAATGGTTGATGTCTTTCAATTAATTTGTTCTCTGCAGATCATTCAGCTTTGGGATTTGTTTGATTTTGATGGATTTGTTTTGCTTTATTAACAAATAGGAGAACACACAGGAAAGGGAAAATTCAGTGCATCCTGTGTCTCAGCAACCAGGTTTTTCTGCATGCTAACTCTTCTGAGTCTCAAAGCAATATTTCATTTGTTATGAGTGAACTTTATCTTCAAAGAAAAATCCAAGCAACTTAATTAATAGATGATATTCAGAAACAATGGCAAGCACTTTTCCACTGACATTTTGGCAAGGAAATGTGTAAACATAGGAACTGATGGAGATTGCATATTGAATTATCCATTGACTTAGAAAAAGACCCTTCTTGATGCTACAGTAATGTCCTTCATAATTATTTAAAGAAGAGGAGGAAGGGCATTCATTTAAGAAAAAGAAGATTCAATCCATATTTTGTTGTTATCATCTTAGCAATGACTTTTGACAAAGATTTAGTATCTGAGCCTCTGGATAGTTTTCTGTTTTATGAAACTGCCTTATTTTTGCTGGATTTTGACTTCTCCCTTTTCTAGAATGTGCTAACTACTACTATGCACTACTCTAAGTACTTCCTACTGTGGAACTCCTTCAGTTATAGAATGAATTTCAAGTCTTGTATGGCTAATTTGAACAAAGACTGCAAGCTTTTTCTCTGTGGAAGTTTGTTTAAAATAGATACTGAGTTGGAATCACCTTTCTTCAGAGGAGTGAGCTCTAGGAGCAATTTAGGATGGGAATATTGAAGGCCAAGGCACCATATAACTCTGAGTTTATGCAGAGCATGACAGGGCAGAGCACCTGTGACATCAAGACATCAGACTGGGCAACCAGGAGGCTTGTCACTGCTCAGTGATTTTTACTAGCTGTGTTCCATGGCCACAGCACCTAATTTGGGACTCACTTAACTAAACAGGGACAATCTTGGACTCTTGCACTTGTGAAATTGGCTTTGGCTCTGAAAGAAAGACACAAGAGGTTGTTCTGTTTTTAAAGAGAACAGAGACCATTCCAAGTCTGCTCTCCCTGGCACCCTGGGTGTGTGTCTGCCTGCCTGGCTGGTGTTGCATGTTTGCCTTGATGAGCTCAGCTCCATGGGAGATCAAATCCCACCTTCTCTGCTCCCATTTCATTTCAGTTTTGGTGGAAATATTGGGCATGTGAGTTAAAAAAGCACAGCTTTGTACATCAGATGATCAATGGAGAGCGAAAGACACCAAAAGAGAGGTGCCTTGGAGCAGTCCAAGTGTGCAATCACATGGAATTCTGCTGCAGACCACCAAGCAATTACCAGGATTAAAATATTTCCTGCAAAGGGTCCTTTCAGCACTTTTCCTATCCCAAATGCTCCACGATCGTCTCATCCCTGTCTCATTTTCCCCTCAGTGGTCTCAGGCATCCCAAGCCTTGTGACTCCCATTGTGGGGCTGGCACCCAGCACAGGATCCATCAACGCCTCACCTTCCCAAGGCGGTGACGGGCCAGCACAACATGCTGACACCTTTCAGGCATCCCAGCCAGGGAAACAGGGGCACAAAAATAGAGAATACCCCACCAGCAGCGCTAACAAATCCTGATTGTAACGGGGCCAGCTGTTGGAGGCCACCAGCCAAAGTGCCTTTGTAAGAATTCAGCAGTCAGATGACAATAGATTTTAACCCAGCTGTGTCTGGTGGGTTTTCCCTTGTGCTGATGCAGCCACTTCTCACAGCAGCCAGCACAGGAGGGCCCAATAAATGGAAAGATTACACCTCTCAAGGTACAAGCACAAGTTTGTTCAAAAACTTTACAATTCCCGTAGCTTCTTTTAATTGGAGAGATAAATTATCCCACCTCACTCTGATGCACAGGGTGCACAGTGAAGGGTATAATGCCTGACTCCAAGGCATGGTGCCTTTAGATGTGTAAGAGGGGACAGAGATATCTGCTCTGCTTTGAAGTAAATCATGTAAGGACCACCACTATCTCACGGAAAGTTTTGAAAATGCCATTTAAAAGCACTTGTGACCAGATTACCCCTGTGCCAGAGCAAACCAGAGAAACCTCTTGAATCATTCCTGTCATTAGACTATCTCACAACACATTTGCCAGACTGCTGAAAGAAGGTAGCATTTCCTCTAGACACCACATGTTGTGAAGTATTATAAATACATTGCAGAGCCTAGAATCAGGATCAGATTAGTGAGCTTGTGAAACAGTAGTGTTTTACTTTCTTGTCTCATTTATTTGAGAGGTACCAAAGCCAGTGTTGAAACCAGTTTTTCATGTATAAACATTCTAAAGTAGCACATGGAGTTCATCATACCTTCAAAGGTATGTGTTCCTCCAGCACATATGTACAGACAAGGTGCCAGAATGTGGCCGTGCCTCTGCCAGTCCAGCTACAATTTCCTGTTCTCAGTCTGTGCCTCTGAACTTGGGAGTGCTCCCAATTAAAATGATCCCAGAAGAGCAAGGGGATGAGAGCCTGGCCTCCATCTCCAGCTTTTTCCACAGGCAGCAGCCAAAGGACAGCACCCAGAAACAGCAAGCAGCTGCCCCCCCAGGAGCTGAGTGTGAACCTGTGACTGATCAATCCTAATAAACCCAGTCCAGCCTATGCCTAAGTAGCTGCATCTCCCCAACAACGCATGAAAAAGAGGGTGTGATAGTCTGAGGGATGCCTGTGCCGAGGAGCACAGCTCAGAGGGCATCGTGGGGGCTCTCTGGGGTTTTTAATTCCCATGTTTTTGTGGCAATCTGAGGTGATCTTTGCTAAGATGTGCCTTGCTTGCAGGAA
>NW_008238966.1:1792699-1803518 GCF_000691975.1 Corvus brachyrhynchos
ATGCCACTGTTAGCTGCAGTGCTGTGAGAGCCAAGAGCCCTGCAGGTGTGGATTGTGGCACCTGGGAACCTCGTTTTGTACCAAAACTCTCAGCACTAATATGCCCCAACCGCTGCAAGACCAGGCCTTCAATACGTACCGTCACCTGTAAGATTAAATAATGGAATTTCTGCAGTGAGAGTCTCTGGGTTGTTGACAGGAGAAGCACCACCTGATTCTTGGGTTTCCTGCAAATCTAAAGTTCATTCTCGTGGTCTGCAAAATTCCTGCACTCTGCTGGAACAGAAACTTTGCATTCACTTTGTTTTCCTTTTATCCAGCAATCTGAAAACTTATTCTCTTGGAGGGCACTGCTGAATAAATCCCTGAGTCCTTATTAAGCACCAATAAATATCAGTATTTTTCACCAAAGAAAAGGAAGAACACACTGCAGGGGAAAAAGTCTGTACTGAAAATTTTGCCTTTTCTTTTCTGAAAACATAAATTATTTTGGTCATTAATCAGCTATTAATCCATGAGTAATAACAGAAATGTTTTGATAACAGTTTTATTTTCTGGAGTTATTTTAAGCAGAGTTTCTTTTATTTGTTTTGCTTTCTTTTCTTTTTAGAGAGGAGTATTTACCAGATATTTAGCCTGGATGAAATATGTATTTTTCAAATGTCCACAAATCTCTGCTGCTAAAGGATTTAGCAAACAAGCGCAGCCAAGTGCAAAAGTGGAGGAAGCACAGGAAATTTTGATGAGATATTGGTCAGTTTATTTGGTTTAGACTTTTAAGTCCTCCACTGTGGGGACAGGAAAATTTTAATACTGGCAACAGATTTGATAATCTACAAACCAGACTATTCAGTAGAAGGCTGCTAATTATTCACTTCATCATCTGAACTCAGTGAATTAACACTTCGAATTTTATGGGTACTGCTTTCTTCTGGAAGTGTTTTCTTTGGGAGCCTGGTGTGTGTGCTTGTGCTGCTATTTCCAGGTCCAACATTCCCATGATAAAAATACAGTCAGGAATCTGACTGGTAATTATTAATAGTTACATAGTGTGTTGTGCCTTCCAAATGAAGAAGTGGCATGAGTTAAATTTCTGACATTCACAAGGAATCTCTTCCTAGAATCAGGCGGGGTGGAAATCTGTTGAATTCACAATAATTAGGAATTTTGCTTCCTCAGAAAAATCCAAAGCTCCTGGAGCAACATGGCAAGTGAGTTATTGGCATCTCACCTTCTTTAGTTTAGGTATATTCTGAAATTAGGGCATTAGGATGGTCTTTAGGTGTAGTGATGTTTAAGTAAGGAAGATAAAATCAGAAAGAAGAGCCTTCCGTTCTAAGTCATAAGAAGTTAATTTAAAAAATAATTAGTCCACAAAACTGAAGAAAATGGGATTTAACTTGTTAAAAGTTCTTAAGTGTGCATAAGGGACAGGGAAAAAAAAAAGGAAGAAGAATAACTGGCTTATAACTAGTCGCCACCTCCTTCAAAGAAAGATAACAATGTGTAATGTTGAAAAATATTTAAATATAACAATGTGTAACCTCCTTGTGTGCTTAATATCTTTGCCACTCAGGTGAAGGCAGAGAATTGCACAACATTTTCTTGGTGCACTGGGGGCAATGAGTCAGCTTTGCTCTTCCAAACAACTGGTTTAGGTGGGCAAAGCCAGATTTTCATCCTTATTTTGTTGCTACCCTTTTCAATGGAGCCTCAGGGCTGATAAAGGTCTTGTAGTTGCATCAGAGACTGAAACAGAGATGCCTGGCACCAGTGCCCCGTGATGGAAACACAAATTTCACTGCCATAAAGTGAAAACAAGTTGTGACCAGTGAGGCAAAAAGTATAAAAACAAATAATCTTTGAGAGCTCCTTGCTAGAAACTTGTAATAAAGCGGAGCATTAAAGAGGTGGCCAGAGGAGCCTCCTGGAGTTCAGAAATTCAGATTTATCAGTCCTTGTCCAAGCTGATCCAAAGCTCTGGGGGTTTTGAATGCTGTCCATCACCAGCAAAAACAGGAATGACCCCATTTGTTGCATTTCCACAACAGTGATAGGAAACACTTTCCAAGAGACTGGGATGCAACCCACAGAAAACAAACGAAACTTCTTGCTGGGGAACATCTGAGAAGCTTTTTTTTTCCTGGAAACCAAGCTGGAAGAACAGTGTTATCTCACTGTGTTAAAGTGCAGTTTAAATGCTACTCCTTCATTTCACAGAACACAAAAGACACAGCCAAATATTGTAAATAAAGGAAACCCACAGGACAACTGGGCAGCAGAGGCTGTGCTCAGGTTGCCTTGCTCTGGTGGACGGGAACCTCTCTCTCCTTAACAATCTTCAGGTAATTAGTGTCATTTTGCAGAGCTGCAGTTCCCTGTGCACAAGTTTGTGGACAAAAGGCTGAAACAACCTCGATTCTATACCTAAGAAGTGCCTTGTGATTTATTTGTAAAACAATGATGATCCTGATGGACCTAATCTTATCTCCTGGCGTGCCTCACCCATTTCTGAGTCTGTGTCCATGCCCCACATTTGCCTGCTCGGGAATTTCCTCTCTTAGAATACACATTAAAATAAACTAGATGTTCCTTAAGCATTATATTATTAAATGATATTATTATTGATAATGAGTATAACAGAGAAAAATGCACCAGATTGATCTTTCCTTGCTTTGTGGGGGGGATGTGCCCTCGCTGCTCGTTGTAAGCACCAGTAATGGTTAAAAATAACAATATTCACATTTCAACTTTCAGGAACAGAAGGAATTCTGGAGGATGTGTGGATTGATTATTTCCTTTCCTCCACTCCTTTTCCTCACTAGCTCCAGGCCTAGATAATAAAAGCTGATTTTAAAAGATGAGGAGATGAAGCCTCCTGCAGCATCTGCCAGGTTTTATTGATCCTTCAAAATTAAACTGGGGGCTGCCAAGGGCTGCCTGCAGCCAGGCTCTCAGTTAAAAATTCACAGGCACCATTCCCTCTCTAAGATACAGCCTCCCTGTGTTCCTGGAAAGAGGATTTCCAGAACCATTCCAGTGTGTTGGGTATCACAGACACTGATACATGTGTATTTTTATCAAAATAGCTCATCCACAAACAAAAATCATTGTAAAATTCCTATGAAAATGCTGTTTTCTAGCTGTCACAGCAGTACTTCTCAACATGGTACATAACTCTTTGATAAAGCATCATTGCATATAAAACAGCAATGCGTGCATATAAAAAAATTACTACAGATTATACACATTTTTCAGGAAAACATTCTCAAAGCCTGCTGGTGCTTCTCATGGAGAATTCAAAATTTCCCCTCTGTGCTTCTCCTTTTGATATATGTTAATTATTTATGAAGTAAAAAATTAAATTATTAATGTTCATTAATACATCCACATTACATAAAATAGATGGAAATATTTAATGTGTTTTTTACCAATATTCATCACTATTGGGGAGAAAGGGAAAGTCTTGAATACAGCAATTATCAGCTCACAGCAAAGCAGTCTGACTGATCAAAAACTGGCCTCAGAGGAGCCACAAGTGGGTCTTTAGACACTGACAAATGAGGTGATAGAAGATTTTTTTTAATTATATTCTTAATTTGGAAATTCCATTTCCAAAATTTCCGTCTTTGATGAGTGGAACTTGCTTCAGCAGAGTAACAGACCAGCCACCCCATCCACCTCAGCAGCCTGTGACAAAAGGTTCAGGTGTGATGCTGCTGCGTGTGGGTTCCTGCTCAGTTTTCCACACAAACTGGATTTTAGGATCAGTGAATTGATCAGGGTTGATAAAAGTGCTACGAGTCCCCAAGCAAACACCAACACTCACTAACATGCATCAGTCTGTGGTTCACATTTTTTTCATTCGTTTGGCCTAAATTTTTATATGCTGATAATTCATTATTTATTGAAATAATAATCAAAAAAAGATGAGCACAAAGACCATAACCACAGCAGGAAGATTTTTCTGGATTTATTTCTTGTGATGCATGGGAAGTTAGCAGGGGCTTTCTTGCCTTCCCCTAAAGCCATTTGCTCTTCATGAATCCATTTAACACAGCATTTCATTCATTGCTCCTGCGTGTGCAATGCATTTAAAATAGATGTCCTATGGACCAGTAAGGACAGTGTTGTGACCACCTGAAATTCAATACCAGACTGAATCACCTTTCCCACCAACTCCTCTCATCTTTGTTATTGGTATTTCAAGAGAAAAAGTTAACAGGAGTGATGATAACAACATATTTCAATGGTCTAGAATTATTCATCAAAAAGGGAAGAAGACTTATAAATACATGGAAGAGACAAAATAATTTGGAAGAAAATGAAATATTGGCTATTCTTAGGTAATATAATCTATATTAACTACCTGTTTGGGTAAATTCAGAAACCTACTGCAAGAAAGCCTAATTCTGTATAGGCTTCAGTCAGGTGATCAACGAGAATTTTATCATCCTCATTTAATGTTTAAATAATTTGTTTCTTTTTCTACTACTGTTCAGTTTAGACAGGTGTATTGTGGCTTCTGCAGTAGTCTATTCTAAATCCATCCCTTCCTGCTGCCACTGCTGCGGCACCTGGAGCAGCCTTGGTTGTGCTTTAAACAACAGGACATCAATCCCTCGTGTTCCAATATTCCTTGTTCTGTCCCCAGAAGGACGTGTGTGCAGTGCAGTGTTTCTGCTGGAAGATGGAAAGTCAAAGTTATGGCTTTGACAGCCAGAAAAGAGAGTGTTGGGTCTTTCCAAGGCCCTTGATTCATTCCACTCTCACAGCCCTGAGAAAGGACTGCTGCCTCCTGCATTTCACCTTTGCCAGCTGTCGGTCTGGACACACACCCTGAATAAATGAGGATGCAAATACAGCAGTGCAGCCCTACAGGCATTTTATATTTTCATTTTTATGCAAGACCTATAGGCTTTCTCTCTGGAAAAGAAAAAAAAAAAAAAAAAGGAAATGGTCCTGTACAAATCATTTCATGAAATTCAGAGCTAAGGATATCCAGGGTAGAAAAGTACATTGTTCTGTGCCCCTTTAACAGGGCTTAAAACAGCTGAAAACATCAACATTTTGGTTTTTCAGAATCTAGTTTTAAAAGTAGCACAGTAGACTCAGCTCTGCAGTAAAGCAGGGAGTGATTTTTGTTTCTTTTTCAAACAAGGGAGTGCAGCAAGGATTATTCTTCTGCAGAATGATGAAGGAGCCATGCATTCTAGAAACAGGAGAGATGCCTAAATTCCTTGCAGACTGTAGTTATGCCACAGTCCTTGTGCCACTGCTGTCCCAGGAGTGACCCTGGGGTGGCACGGGGCAGGGCAGGAGGTACCTGCACCCCTGAGATCACAGGCAGGTGATTGCACCACAGCAAACACAGCTTGAGGTGACAACATCTAATGTTTCTTGTGGCCTTTGCATTTCCTATACAAGCCCGAGAGTGGGTTCATAGCATTTAATACTGAAAAGTCAACTATCAGAAGATAAAGCAGGAGTGGAGAAGAAAGAAGCAGCTGGTATTTCAGACCATTTCAGGCTTTTCCAGGGGGTAGCATAAAGAGCAGACAGCAGATACATTCAGCAGTGTCCAACAGAAACTTGAGAGGGATTACTGACTTCCTCCATACCATGACATATTTCAGTTTAGGACATATGGAATAAATCAGAGCGGACAGCGTGGAGCTGGAACACACAGGAAAATCAGTAACAAACCTGGAGGGTAGTCAGAGGTGCTTGGAAGCCTGGGGGCTGTTAGCAGCCAACTCTGCTGCTTTTCAGCTGAGCTGGGATCAAGCGGGCACTGGGCAGACTGAAGGAGAGCTGGCAGAGGCATGAGCACTGCTAATTTGCAGCCACGTAGTTATTGAGGTTGCCGTCACCATTCTTTTCCATCCCTCTGCCTCCTCCTTGGAGCAGCACTTGATGTAGGATAAGGGTATTGGCAGGAGCAACCAGCACGGGAAGCAGGCATTTGGTCCATGATCTGGGTATTTGTGGCACCCTTTGTAGCCTGGCCCTGGCACCCTCTGCCTGTGACTGCTGGAAACCTTTAATAGCTTAAATTCATCAAAATCACAGAATGGTTTGGGTTGGAAGGGACCTTAAAGCCCATCCATTGCCACCCCTGCCATGGGCAGGGACACATCCCACTGTCCCAGGCTGCTCCAAGCCCTGTCCAACCTGGTCCTGGACACCTCCAGGGATGGGAATCCACAGCCTCTCTGGGCAGCCCGTTGCTTGCTATAAACAGGACAGGACAATAAGATAATTGCGTGAACGGGAAAAAAAAGAAGGGAATTTTAAAAACAAAGATTTAAATAAAGCAGCCCTGTTATCTCTCTCTTCTGTGAGATTTTGTGGATGCCGTCAGGTCTGATTGTGAGCTCAGACTGACATTTTCTGCTGGGAAACCGGGGCTGCTCCCAGAGCTCTCTGCAGCTTTGCTCTGCAGTGTGTTTCTGTGTGTCCCCCAGTCAGGTGGGGCAGCTCACGCTGGCTGGAGCCAAAGAAACCCTTATTTCCTGGTGATTTGGGGGGTTGCACTACTGCTTTTCCCCTTTTTTTAAAATCTATCAGGTTTGGCATTGTATCTTAGTTGCAAAAACAAAGGTTCCAGGCATGGCACACGTCTGGCGGGGCAGGACCAGCATCTCTTGCGGAAGTATCTGTGTCTCTCATCCAGGCAGCACCTGCAACCTTTGGTTTTTAATCCTCATTAGGGCCACTTCAGGGCAATCAATGTACCTTGTTATTGCAGCAGAAGGGCTGAGGTAACAAGTTTTTGACTGATCCCAGGGTGTAGTAGCCCAGGAAGGATCTCTTTAGGCAGGATATTCCCAAATTGCCTGGGGACAAGTGGAGAAGCACCCTCTGATTTTCTGCTTTTTTTCATTCAGTGGGAAAAGACTGCGCATATTCCTTGTTCCAGCCCTCTCCATCTCTCCCATTGCTGTCACAGGGTAGCCTGAAACCTGTCCACACACAGATGAATTTTCTGCTTTCAAGAGAGTTTCCCTAGACCAAAAATATTGAATTTTCTGTCATAATCCTCGTGTTGGAGTTACTGCACGGATTTGGGGAAAATGCATCTCTGCTTCACCTCTCTCATGGGGAAGAGGGAGGGAACAATGCAAAATCAAAGTCTGAAAGGGAATAATCCCCATAAATATAACCCGGTGGTTTTTTTTTCTCTGAGTACACAACAGTACGTTCACGTGCAGGTTCATGTGTCAGCGTGGGCTCAGAGTTCATGTGCCTGAGGTCCCCCTGCCACTCCTGTGGCCATCAGCAGCTGGCTGCAAACTGGGTGCCAAACATCGTGTTACGCCCTAACCCAAGCTGAGGCTTTAAATAAATTCTGGAAAATTTTGGATTAACATCCATTCCCCTCTTTTCTATGCAGGGATTGATATGGTTGAGACAAAACCTCTCCTTCAGCCTCTGCTGGGTCAGATTCCTGTCTGAACCCAATCTGGGATGAGTTCATTCTCACTTCTGCCTGGCAGAAACCTTTATTTTGAGGAAACACTATAATTGAGGCCATAATCAATACACACAGATTTCATCCTCCAAAGAAACTGTCTGAATTCCTTCTGAGAAACAGAGAAACGTTTCTAGCTATCCATCAGACAAATAAATGACTACAAAAATTGCTATAAAATTACACTGGCACTGGATTCAGCTCTGTCACTCAAGCTAGAGTGGCAAGGGAGCTGCACCACAGGTCTCTTAGTCTTTAATTAATTAATTGGGAGTATGATGAGATAGGGATTCCTCTGACAGACAGCAAGAGAAACTCAGCATCCACATAGAAATGAAGGACGTGGCCTTTCCACTTTTAAGAGGAAATGACAGGATAATAACTTTTTCCTACCTGTATTCTCTTGTTTCCTACATACATTCTCATTTCCAAGAGACACCTGTGCCAACCAGTGCATACCCCAGGCAAACATCTCTCCGTGCAATCCTCTCAAGGACCACCACCAGATTCCATTCTATACATGTATTCCTGTTCTTCCCTATCCCTGCTACATAGGCTATAACTTCCAGGAATCATTTTCTCCTACAAAATGTTCAAACACTTTGCTTAACTCGTGTCCTGTTGCTGTGTTGTTTTGTTTTGTTTTTTACTTTCACAACTGTATTTTTGTGCCATCAAGCCTCCTAAAACCTCATTCAATCAGAAAAGGCTGCACATCAAAACAGCGGATATTTGTATTTTATTTTACTTTACTTTATTTGCAGCATAACCGGTAATTTCATTTTCCTTTGTGTTCTTGCCATATTGCTATAATATGATCGAAAGAGAAAGGGAATATTTAAGCATTAATAAAATAAATATCATATTATGAGTCAGCAAGAGGTTGGGTTGTGGTTTTTTTCCGGTATGAAGTTACAAATTCCAGTACAAAAAATTAATTAATGATAGGCAGACTCTGAAGACATGACAGCAAAACCATAATATTTTTTCTGGTCTTCAGGTCAAATAGCAGTTAAAATATTTCTGATTGTGAGCAGTAATTCCTTCTAGGTTATGAATTGCTGAACTTTGTGGTTTTAAATGTTCCTTCTTTTTTTTCCCTGGTTAAGGAACAGCAAGATTTTAATAACAATTGATTCCAGCCTGGGATGCTTTAGCAGTTCTTTAGGCTATCTGGGAGCTGATCGATGCTCCAAAGAGAGGATTCCAATTAGCTGGTTTAGCTCTGGTTCAGGGACTGTGGCTGCCTAGAGGGAAAGGATCGCTAAGACACATCACCCTCCTCTTTCAGGCCTCATTGTCCCTATTTTCAACTTTTTTGGTACAGAAACCAGTGCCCACTCAATTTAATCCATGCTATGCCCTGGCCGAACCCTTGATTTCTGTAGCTAAGATACAGCAGCAACAAAAAAAGCACCTTATTTTTCTCTTTCAAAGGTTTTGGGAAAGCAGTAGGCCAAACTGTCAGATGGCACAGAAAATGAGAGTTACATCAGTTTCTGCCATGGGCAAAATTCTGCTACTCAAAAATGGACTGTACCTCATGTGAATGTTGATATATCCAAATGAGACACCTCATTGAAGTCAGGGCCACACACCCAGGAGAAGATGGACAAACTTCACTGTCACTCCGTTTTCAAAAATCGCGTGAAAATCGAAATTTGAAAACATTTTCCGAACTTTCACCCACTGTCTGCAGCTTTGAATGGGCCAAACCCTCCAAATGGCAAGCAGCAGTGTGCCCAACTGAGAAGTTAATTATTCTGTGCTTTGTTTTTTTCTCATTATGACTTCCACATTGTTGTTGGACCTTTTAAAAAAAATTTTTTAAATAAAATCTTTATTGAAATTATTTTTTGCTTGTTAATACAATCTAGGTTTGTAGGGATGTAAGCGAGAGTTTACAGACCTCAGAAAGAACAGTGCTCAAAGAATCATCTGCCAAGCCCTAAATAATTTTTATTTAAAAAAGGGGAAAACTAGAAGTTATAGAAACACAGAAATCTCTTTGACTTCTGCAAATGCATCAGCTAACAGGAAAGTGCTTTCTCACTGTAATCAATCTTGCTAATTTTTAAGTTCTAGATCACTGTCCCTCAGCACAAGGTGGTCTGCTTGAAGCAAGGCCAAGGCCTTAGGAACTGCCTTTTAGCTGCAGCCACAAAAACTCCTCCTCACTCCTCCTCACAAAAACCCCAAATCTCCATGGCAAGCACACCTGATTGTGGTCCCTGGAGTAAGTCTTTAAGGTAAATTAAATAAATCCCAAGCATCATCTTCTTTTGAAATAGCAATTTTACACAATGACGTAACTGCAATTTCAATTCCCTGCTGTGCTGTTTTGCTTGATTTTTATGATTATACATATCCATACTTATATTGCAAACATGTGTCCTACTTCATTCTAGGAACCCCAGCTGAAGTGTCAGGTTCCTACCCCAGGATATTTTGGGGTAGTCCCTGCTGTGACATTAAAGCCTAGGGACCCATGGACACAAACATCTCTGCTCCGACAATGAGATAAAAAAGAACCTGCTGACACTTCCACAAAAAATACATTCTCCAGCAATGTCCTCCAAGCACAAAATGTGATGGTATTTGAGATTATTCTCATTTCCCCGAGTGCCAGTGACAGAGGAAGGAGTGGCTTATATTTTAAGCTGCGTTTATCTTTGGGGACATCTGTCCAGTGCACAGATATGTTGTGCTACTCCGTACACCTCCTTCCTCCATCACATGTGTTAACATTTACTGGTCCAGAAAAGCAAAATGCGAGCAAGAAAGGGAACAAAGAGCATTGTTTCTAAGAGATTTTGTTTGCAAATAAATGGCCCAGCAGAGGCACATGGGAGTTATATTCTGTTTAATTCAGAATACACACATCTGCCCCTGCCAGTCAGGTTATACTGAACACAAATAAAAATGTTATTAAAGCTCAATCACTCCTACAGCTACAGTGCCTGTGAGACTCCCAGTATGCAGGATGCAACAGATAAAGCTGAGCATCCAGCCTGGCTCCTCACAATCAGGATTATAAATGAGCCACGCGGGTAAGACTTGGGTCAACTGAAAGATTTTATTAAAAGGCGACTATTTGTATTAATAATGTCAAGCCTGCAGATACAGTTCTTAAATAATGGTCACATCGTGAAGAGGAATCAATTACATACAAAACCAGAGTCCACTTTTTTTATTTTCTTATTGCATTTCTCATTTTTATTGTGATGAATGTGGCAGGGGGTTTTCAATAGAGGTTTTGGGAAGCAGATATTAATATTCTGAATGCCTCAGGCCTGCTGCTTGTGGAGGCATAACATCCTAATTGAAATTCAAGGTCTTGTGATC
>NW_008238966.1:1803595-1821348 GCF_000691975.1 Corvus brachyrhynchos
CTGAACCAGAGATCTTCACACTACACCAAGTATTAATACATTATTCCACATGGATTATAAGACAAGTGAGAAATATATGCTTGTATCCTTTGCATCACACTTCGATATTTCTTTTATTTTTAAAGATGGCTTTTTTAGAAGGTTATTTAACCATGTGACATAAAAATATTGAACATTAAAATATATTTAATGCATTGATGACAAAACAAATGGACAGCAGCCACAGATCTCTCCACAGTGCATCAAGAACATCTCCAAGGGAACACATAGATCCCAGTTCAACAGCAAGCTGAGATCTATATAAATGCACAAGGCTCCTGCAAGCTGGCCAAGACATGAAACTCCTGCACAAGAAACCAACAAAAACAATTCCTGATGAGAAAGACCAATATCCCTGAGGTCATACTCAAGACCTGCTCAGCCAAAAGAAGTGTCCAAAAATTCATTATTAGGAGTAAGGTTCCAGAACTGTTGATATGCCACCGCATGAAGATGGAAGATACGAAGATTTGGAAAAAAATTATCTTCCATTGCACCTTTAGCTTATAAATTCACTTTTCCATATGAGAGCTTGTGCCACGTTGGGATTTACCATCCTTTTTCAAGCAAAAGTTCTGTCCCGTTTCCCTGGACTAAAAGGCACACTTTGCAAAGCGGGGACAATCCCAGGAATCGCTGTCAGACAGGTGGATCTGCAAGGAACCCCGGCCTCTCTTGCACACAGAAATGAGACTTCTGTCAGTTTTACTTAAAGAAGCAGATGGGAGGTCAGCAATTAAAAAAAAAAAAAGAATGGATTGATTTGACTAGACCATTTAATGCTCTCAGATGGATTTCCAGGCAGTGATGCATATGCTCATCCATTTACAAAGAATGAGTTGATTTTTTAACAAAAATTCCAGTAGCTTGAATTGGTATGCCAGGGAAAGGGTGGGTTTGGGGATTTTTTTTTCCTGTTATGCCTTTTTTTTAAATATATATACTTTACCCTCTTTATTCTTAGAGATCATTTCTTGGGTTATTCTGCAACCCTGTCTTCGAGAAACCCAAATAGCTCTTTGTGGCCTAGTGGTGTTCCTTTGCCACTCCTAAAACACCATATGAAGAGCAAATCTCCTGTGAAAAGGTGTTGGGATCAGGTTTCACTCAAAGCAGGTGTAAAAGAGTGTGATCTTAGTGCTCCCTTCCAAGCAGACACATCCACTCACAAGTCTGCAGGAAGAGGTGGTGTTGGGACCTGAAGTCATCTGTGAAAGAGGAAAAAGGGGGGAGGAAGGACCCACCCACTATGTTTTTGTCTATAGATGTATCTGTACGTGATATTCATGGACACACATGGAAATAGGATCATAGAATCACATAGGCTGGGAAAAAAACCCTGAGATCATGGAGCTGCCTCTGCTGTCCTCCCTGTCTTCTTGATGGTATTAAAACCCAGGGTGAAAATAAAGGTAGAGAGCTGCCAGCTTGGGATAAACTAGGGGAATTGTTGAGAAGGAGAACAGATTAAAAAAAAAAAAAACCCAACCTGAACCAAACCGAATTAAAACGAAATGAAAACAAAACTAACAAAACCAAACCAACCAAAAAAAACGAAGAAAGAAATTATTTTGACTGTGCTGGAAAATTAGAACAAAATAACTAAAGAGGCATTTTCTTTTTGTTGTGGCATCCCATTAGGATGATCTTGGCCCAAAGAGAGGGGCCACATAAACTGACAGGAGCCTGCAGGCAAAGGAGCACAGTCACCTCTTGCCACAGGGATGTCACCAGCTCACAGATGCTCTCCTGGGTGTGCCCAGCACAGAAAGCCCCCAGGGTGAGGCTGAGGCTCCCGGGTGGGGTCTGTCCCACCCCGAAACACATCTCCACGCATGAACGGTGCTCTCTGCTCTGCTTGCAGGAGGCAGTGACTCACCCTGGGAGCCTCCACTAGCAACAGCCAGCAGCAGGGCTCCAGTGCTGGCTGTTGCCATGGCTTTCAGTATTTCACTACAACATTTGCTCATGAAAGATGTATGTCATCTGAACTGGGGTAAGAAAGGGCCTTGCATTGTTTCCTGGGACGTACCTTTCTCCTGGACAAAATTCACGGCTATTACTTTTGGATGACAGCAGGAAACTCCTGTCTAATTCAATACAGTGTCACGTATTGGCATACGCCTCCCCTCACCTCTCCCTCTGCCAAAATGCCTCTTTTGCTTAGGATGCTTGTCCTCCTGTCACTACAATGAAAACTGTGTCCTCCCTGGTACAATTTATCATACAGGGTTCAGTGATGCAGCGTGCCAAGCAAGGAAGAAGAACGTGAAACCTTATCACCGCGGTGTTTATTGACCAGTCATCCTGCTTTGTACTCATTTCCTCCCCTTAATTCCCTGCAAGTATACATTGGCTCAAAATCAAAAGGAATGCAATAGTTAAAAAAAAGCATATGCCCTGGGATGAATGTATTATTCCATAGATGCTGATGGTGCAATTATTTCTTTCCTGTGATAACTGAAAACGTTTGTTAATAAAATCTGTTCCAGAAAAGCAGAGCATTAATCCATTATGCTGTTTGAATCCTGACAAATTAGCCTTTTTTTCCCCTTGGAAAAATCAAGTTTTGCATCTGAGACATCATCCTGAGAACGACTATTTACACACATTAAAGGAGAGGGGGTGTTACACAAACAAAATAATAAAAATACTTGGTTTTGCCAGTCTTACTTGCCAAGGAAGAAGAAGAGAAGGATCACAGCCAGAACATGCTGTACCCAGCTCTTGCTGGCTCATGGTTCCCTACTATAAAATTAACCCATCTGACCTAATGGTCTCCCTCAGCCCTACAGCATCAGCCTGGAAAGCGAACCTCCTGAAATGATGCCAATTAACTCCATCGCTTCATCTTCATCCAGACATGCACAGCAGAAAGACATCACCTCTCTGTGCATTATGGTGTGTGATCTCTGCAGCAACAGCACGGGAAGGGAGAACAACAACCCCCTTCTCAGTCCTGGTGTCCCTTTTCCCCTTTTCCTCCACCCTTAGTCCTCCCAGCACTGCCCATTGTGCCTTTTGCTGCTCTCTGTGATAAAGGCATCAGAGAAAAGGCAGCAGCTCCTCAGCCTGATCCTCTTCTGTCCCTTGGGGGCTTGGATGTGGCACAGGGGGACACGCAGCCCAGAGTTGCATAAGAACAGTCAGAAGAAAACAGAGAGGGAAAACCATAAGTAAAGGTAAAATAAAGCCTTTTCTTGAGCTTTCATGGAACTTGCTCATTTAGAACACAGTCTGGTCCCACAGTCGTGTCAACCTTTCCCCGGAGGAAGTCTGACAAGTTCTGTATTCTCAATTTATGTCTTTTTTTTCGCCTTCAGTGCAGCCCTGAAGGAGAAGCACAGACTGCTCCTTTTGTTATGTACCTTTTCCCAAGACAGAGCACAGGACCTCCAATAAGTACAATAACATCAGGAAATAAACATTTTGCTGATTTGCCTTTGCTTGAAAATATTCTCACAGCGACGCTACATAGAGGAAGAAGGAGGTGGTGATGATTCAGGGAGAGGCCAAAGAGTAAGAGAATAAAATCTCTTGGGGAAGAAAGCAACTAATGAACAAAAGTCGGGAACAGAAAGGAGACTGTTATGCCACAAATATAAAATGTATAGTCACATAAGCTCATAGGAAAGAAAATGAGAGCTGACATCCTACAATGCTAGATTGATTAGGGAGGACTTGGAAGAGGACCAAGGTCTGGGAATGGCATGGGAAATCATTTCAAAGGAGAAAGAACCTCGCACTGTGCTACGGGGGATGGCAGCAGTACAATAACACATGAAGAGGATGTTGGAGAGCTGCCACGGACCCCAGGCTGAGGGGAAGCAAAAACATATGACAATGTGTGCAGTTATACTGGATACCTGCGTGGCTTGCAGTGGTGATGTGAGGGATCTGGACCTTTAACTGCCTGAAAAGTGCCAGATTTGATAGACCAAGGGTTGTCTTTGTCTATCTGCCTCCTCCATTTGCAGGTACCTGCTAGAGACATCCTGCTGTGCCCACAGTATGACAGCCTAGAGTGAAGTAGGTATTGCCACACTTCTGAATATATTCCTGCCTGAATTTTTTAATTGGTCCATTTTCTCCTTCTGTCCAAGGGCTTGGAATATCGATAACCATTTCTTTGCTGTTACAGACACACCAATGATAAAGATCCTCTAGTAACAGAACTTTGTTCATTTCTCTGCGCACACAGAGAGCAGCTATGCAATCCAGGTACATTTATAGCTCCATCTTCACAGCGCTTCTCTGAGGACAAGGCCAGGATACCGTTGAAAGGAATTTTGTCTCATGAAAACCAAGGATAACGTTGTCTTTCAGATTTCATAGAATCATGGAATGGTTTGGGTTGGAAGGGACCTTAAATCCCATCCCACCCCTGCCATGAGCAGGGACACCTCCCACTGTCCCAGGTTGCTCCAGGCCCTGTCCAATCTGGCCTTGGACACTTCCAGGGATGGGGCAGCCACAGCTGCTCTGGGAAACCTGTGCCCGGGCCTCCGCACCCTCACACACAATTCCTTCCCAATCTTCCATCCAGCCCTGCCCCCAGGCACTGGGAAGCCATTCCCTGTGTTCAGGCACTTCAGACCCTTGTAAATCATCTCTGTCCATCCTTCTTGTGGGCTCCCCATTCCCATGTGAATTTTAGATCAGCTCCAACTTCCATGATGTCCAATTTAAACATGAGCTTAGTACCCCTCATCTCGAGACAAGTAGAAGATTGAGTTGTGAGTGTAAATATCCCTATCACTCAGAGTCATTTTGGGAGTTCAGAGTGTGTTAGACCTCTTAAAATTGGGCAGTGCTCTGGGGGCATCTCATGCCAGCCTGTCTGTGTAACACCAGACATATCCTCCAGCAATCTTCTGTTCATTTGATGAAAATGTGTCATCAGACCTTCCCTCCGAGTGCCCCAACAATGTGCACATGGAGCAGGCATGCTGGCCCCCACTCACAGGGCAAATGTAGGTTATTTGAACACACCTTCAGACCATGGCCTGGGTTTTTGCTCCTTCAGAAGCCAAGAATAATTGACAAACAAAAGAGTAAGGGCAAAACATTACTAGAGGAAAAACCATCTTTACATCTGGATTATTGCTTATTTTTAACAAGGAAAACTATTCAGTGATGTGCTCAGAAGCCAGCATGAGTATCTTCAAGGTTTAGTTCAGAAATCGTAAAAATTTGGACATAAATAAAATGTAAACACCAGTTGTCCTTCTAGTCCTGAAGGAAGAAGCCATTAATTGCAAAAATACTCATCATGACACCCTCACCCCTAAACCCATCCCCAAACCCAGATTCTTCAAACACTAAACACTAATTATGTTTACAATGACTGAATGGTGTTCAAATAGGCAAATAATCTGGAAGAGAGATGGATAGCATGCCAAATAGACTTGGAGACCAACACCCAGAAAATTTTGTTTAAGTTATTTGGAAACCAGAAAACTTTTGGAAACAATGCTCATGTGAATTAAAAAAAAAAAAAAAAAAAGAGATTCCTACTTAAACCCTTACATCTGTCAGTGCTTTAGAATATGAAATTTTATTCAAGCTTATTTTCCTAGGGGAAAATATATCTGGGGAAACACTGATAAATCTCTTCTCCAACTATTAATTTCAAATTCAAAATGAACCTCGTTTGGCCTTTCAGAAACCTTTTTGTATTTGTTTTCCATTCTATGTCTGCTTTTTATTTATTTTAATGTGATTAAAATGCTGCCATTCAAAATACAGAGTTTCTGCAAAGATTGTCACCCTTCATCAGTCCGAGAGTATATTCACTGAAGAAATAATATTTGTCATGTGTATTTTCTCTTTCCAGCAAATCCTGTTTGGCACTGGTGAAAGAAATATCATATATTTGATACATTCTGCACTACAATTTTCAGTTTCTGAACAGCTCTGAGGTGGCAGACACGAGGCTGGCCAGAGGGGAGATAGGGCTCTTCTGTACAGATTTCAGAAAGGAGAGGGGCTGAAGTCCCTCCTGATAAAATTAGTTGATGGGATCAGAACAAAACTCAGGGTTAAACTAGCTTTTATCTTGCATCAGTCTCCTTATCCTGCCCTAGGGAGGTCCCTGCACCGTAAGTGTATGGTTCAGCACTTTGGGGTGAGCACGGCTGTGGCCAAGGGGATGGCAGAGCAGGCTGAATCACGGCCTTTCAGTCCTCTTTTTATTTATTTTTTTCTTTTCCCTGCAAAAACAGGCTCTGAGTTCAGCACAGTGTCCTGGGTCCTTCTGGTACTGCTGCACTTCGGAAAATGCCGTTCATGGAGCACTTAAGAAATGAAAACTGTGCTCCTTTATTTTTCACCAGGGGAAGGGAAACGACCCAAAGTGTGGCGTGTGTGTTACGAGGTCCGTGTGAGCACAGCCAGCCACGCAGGACAATGAGCAAATCACCTCGGCTTTATGGCTTCCAGGAAGCAGCTGGGCTATCTCCCCTCCCAGGGGCTTCCTTAACCTGGAGGAACCCGTGGTGAACAAGAGACAGACAGTCAGGAGCAAATCACAGACCTTGGCCTCCTTCTCCATTCAAACAAATTTTAAATGTTAAATAAATACTGAAGGAATCACTTGTCACCACAAATTATTCCTTTGAATGTTTACTGTTCATGCCAGCTTCCCTGGGGTCTTTCCCATTTAGAAATAGCTTTAACAAGCAATCCCATAAAACATTGACCATTATTCCCCGAGAAGTTGTGCCTAGTGACTTGTTACACAGAAATATGTTTCCAATTTCACTTTGAAACGTATTAGAAAGGAGCCCTCAGTACTTTTACATTAGCATTTAGTGCCATGTGGAAATGGCAATTATAAACTGCCACGAGCTGTACTTGCAGCCCTCAGTTTAACTGCTTGCATGGTGCTGTGCAGCCCTTTTCCCCTCACAGCCCTGGGAGGTGGGTTGGTTTGCTGCTTGCCTTGGCAGGGACAGGACAGGGACAGCAGTTGGACAAAGAGTTGTGTCATTGTTCCATCTGTCCTTCTCCCAGGCAGATGTGGAATGAGCGAGTGGCTGAGGGACACGTGGGTTCAAGGGACAGCTGAAGGACTGGTGGCTCAGCGAAGCCTCCTCCAGCTCCAGAGGACTTCAGGAGGGGATGAACCCTGATGTGGGGACCACCAGAGAGCAGACACACCTGGGTTTTTTCACTCCTCAGAGCTACATTTTGGACAAAGCCCCAGCATTCATGAGGAGCAGTCCCAGATTGGTGTTTGTGGCTCGGACAAAACAGCTTGAATTTTATCTGAGGCAATAATGCCTTTATGTTATGAAACACCCAGATGTAGGTGCCCATCCTCTCTAGAAAAAAGCAAGCCTGCAAGCTCTGAAGGCTGAGCTGAGCTTGCCTTATTTTGTCACCACTTCCCAGTGGGTCTCAGCCTGTTTTATCATGCAGTTTGGTGAAAGATGCTGCAGGATCTGAAAGCCAACTGCAGTGGAGAGGCAGCTGGTGATGGCAGAGGCACCTGGGTATTGACAGAAAGGCACAAGCTCCAGCTCCAAAAAGATCCACACTAAGCATTTTGTCTCCATTCTGTGGAATCTGGGGCCAACAACCCTTGTTTATTATTTGGTAAATAATTTTATATAATTTGTAAATTAACCCTTGCGGTATTGTTTTGCCCAAAGGAACAGAGTCAGCTACTCTCATTTCCCATAGTAATAAGTACTCCATGCAAGAAAATATGCTACAAAAAAGAAATTATTGTGCCACATCATAGTAAAAATTTCAGGTAAAAGGATTAACTTTAGAAAACAACAAAGGCCCTAAAGTAATATTTAAGTAAAGTATTTTAATTAAAAATTAGTGGTGGGATGAGGTGGGACAAGAACTGGAGAAGATTCTGAGGGGACCTGAAAGAACTGAAGTGAGTTTGAGAAAAAGATGTCAAGCTGCAATGGGACCTCTAAGAATGAGGCAAGCCATGGGATCCCAGGTAATAATACCATTCCTAAGCACTGCAGTACATGAACTCTGTGAAAGGGATGATGTGTCAAGATCATCCCCACTGGTGGGATTCTGATGTCTGTGCCATGCTCACACCATTGTGTTGTGAGGACCACGGGAAGGGCACCTGAACAGGTGATGCTCAGGGTCCAACATCTCCACTCTACACATTTCTGGGGTTTTAAATTTCCATTCCTTCAGAAAATATCCAGTGTGGTCTTGTGAACTGGTTGCCAGCAACTTGTGTGAGACCAAGATGCAGCAAAGATGCTCCTGGACCCATTCCATCGATTCAGTTTTATCCAAAGTGACCCCATTCACCTTGATGCGTGTGCATCCTTCCTTGAAGCAAAAGAAAGCACAGGATGGGGAGGTGGTTGGGAACTTCTCTTCCAAAGAGCCCTCCCCATCTGAGCAGGCACAGAGACGTGTGGTGCTGCTGCTGGTCCGAGGAGTCCTTCTCAGACCTTAGCTGTTCAGTGCTCATCTGACACTAAAGAGAAGATGCAGGAGCCCTTCAGTCAATTCATTAAATCCCTGCTCACTCAAATAGGCTCTTCGCCTTCAGTGATTGATGTGAATCAAATATTAATCCATGAACACAGGATTAATATGGCGGCTCATTTCACCCTACCCAGTTACTCTGTCTGGTTGTTTATACAGACATTTGTTTTTAAGGGACACAAGAGAGCTATAGAAGACTTTAGACTGCTTTTGGGATCAGAACTGGGTGTAGCTGTAGGAATTATAGGCCTGTCCCTTTGAATTGTTACTACTAAGCTTGGGAGCTTAATTCTCTAACACACTGGTTGCTCTGACCTTTGTCCAGCAAAGGCCGCTCAGGCTGTGGGGTGACTTTTAATCTGGGAGTGGTTCTCCTGTGCTCAGCAAACTCCTTGGGCTGTCACTGGGCACACACTCCATGCCTGTGGTGGGGAATCACTGAGTGTTTGCAGGATCAGCCGCAATTTATCTGAGGGCAAAGTTATGTGAGAGTTCAGAAAGCACCGGAAAAGGTTTTGCCGTGACATTTCTCAAGTATTGTAAAAGTCCTGTGACCCACTCGCTGGTGCGCTATATTTGTGTTATCTCGGAGCGGATGCATTTCTCACTTACTGGAACTGTCGCAGCTCGTAAAAATAGAACTTCTGAACTTTCAAGGGCCCCGTGGATGGTGTGGGCGTGCGACATGTCTGCACTGCAGCAGAGGTGAAAGGGTGCGCGGGGGCCGGGGTGACGCGGACTGCGGCCCGGTGCAGGCCACAGCCAGGATCAGCCGTCGCATCTCTGAACAAAGACCAACAAACAGTTACTGGAAACGCAGGCAGCGAAAATCCACTTGGACTCACTTTGACACATGTTGTCTTCAGATAAAGCCAGTGCTAAACAATAGGAATACAGCCCTTTTTTCCCCCCTGGGAATTCAGTGGCAAAATTCTGCCTGACTTCATCAGTCATGATTTTACCCAAGGACTGAACCTCCCAGGCAAATTTTGCAGGCAGCTCTTATGGACTTCTGTGGGATCCTTTACATCAGTGATGCCTCCAACAGACTCAGAAGTTGTTTTGAACCAAGATAAATAAAACAAAACACATCATTTGAGGAAGACAAAGGAGCGCAGAGACTCTCTTCCTCTGTTCCAAGGGACATGCATCAAGCTTTGAAGAGCCCTGTGCTCCAGTGGGAAATCACACTGGGATGGGGAATAACCGCATACAAGTCAGAGTTAGGCTAAGAAGTAGCATTTTGCTGGGATGGAAGGAATAATAGGATATTTATGCAGTGGTTTGCTAGAGTTTTGGGGGCTGTTGTGCCCTCTGAGCTGCAAGCACTGTGTGCAGCAGGGACAGGCCCGTGGTGGGCTGGTTTGCAGTCTCAGCAGTGTCCCTGGGAGGACAAGAGCAGAGCCAAATCCCTTCTCACCGTGTTTATAAATGGCTGGCAGGGGCTCATGGCCAGAACTAATTACATCTATCTCCTGACACCGTCTCAGCTCGATTAACTACATTTGTAATTATTACTCCAGCAGAAGGAAAAAAACCAACCCACCAAGAACCTGCAACTGCGTAAAAGAAAAACTTTTTGATTTATGTTCCTGTCATGTGCAGTCCAAACAATTTCAAAAGGTTTCAGCTGTCTCAGCCCAAATAAAATGATGCTGCGGGGCTTGACTATAAAAATGCTGCTCCAGTGAGCAGTACACACTTACACAGTCAATTTCTTCTGTATCAGGAATATATCCACAATCACAAGGGTTTCCTCCTCAAAGGACCTTACATAGGAAGGCTGGAGCTCTTACTTTGCTATAGTTGTGCTAACCCTGCTTTCAGTGGATTGAAAAAAAAAAAAGGAAGTTTTTTTTATGCTCTGGAAATCTGAACCTGAGTGTGGAAAGTGAGTTCTTGCCTGCTAAGGGCATTTTGATTTTTCTGAGGTTGTTTTTGAAGTTCAAAGTAGATAAGGGCCCTATCTGGGGCTGCAAGCTGCTGTAACAAAACACTTATCCAATTTGCAAGGATGTTAATAGCTTCAAAGTTCCCTCCAAAGGCAAACTAAGCTTCCCAGACTCGGCTAGCCAGGCGTAAGCTGGTAAGAGGCTCAGCTTCCTCTCTTGGCTGCTGTTACATCTTTCCTCTAAATTACACTAAAATAAGCTGTAAGGTTATGGAGGCAAATACTAAAACTGAAAAAAAAAAAAAGAAAAAGAAAAAGAAAAGAAAAATAAATAGAAGAGGGGGGGAAAAAAAAGAAAAGGCTAGGCAAGGCAAGGCAAGGCAAGGCAAGGCAAGGCAAGGCAAGGCAAGGCAAGGCAAGGCAAGGCAAGGCAAGGAAAGGAAAGGAAAGGCAAGGAAAGGAAAGGCAAGGAAAGGAAAGGCAAGGAAAGGAAAGGCAAGGAAAGGAAAGGCAAGGAAAGGAAAGGCAAGGAAAGGAAAGGCAAGGAAAGGAAAGGCAAGGAAAGGAAAGGCAAGGAAAGGAAAGGCAAGGAAAGGAAAGGCAAGGAAAGGAAAGGCAAGGAAAGGAAAGGCAAGGAAAGGAAAGGCAAGGAAAGGAAAGGCAAGGAAAGGAAAGGCAAGGAAAGGAAAGGCAAGGAAAGGAAAGGCAAGGAAAGGAAAGGCAAGGAAAGGAAAGGCAAGGAAAGGAAAGGCAAGGAAAGGAAAGGCAAGGAAAGGAAAGGCAAGGAAAGGAAAGGCAAGGAAAGGAAAGGCAAGGAAAGGAAAGGCAAGGAAAGGAAAGGCAAGGAAAGGAAAGGCAAGGAAAGGAAAGGCAAGGAAAGGAAAGGCAAGGAAAGGAAAGGCAAGGAAAGGAAAGGCAAGGAAAGGAAAGGCAAGGAAAGGAAAGGCAAGGAAAGGAAAGGCAAGGAAAGGAAAGGCAAGGAAAGGAAAGGCAAGGAAAGGAAAGGCAAGGAAAGGAAAGGCAAGGAAAGGAAAGGCAAGGAAAGGAAAGGCAAGGAAAGGAAAGGCAAGGAAAGGAAAGGCAAGGAAAGGAAAGGCAAGGAAAGGAAAGGCAAGGAAAGGAAAGGCAAGGAAAGGAAAGGCAAGGAAAGGAAAGGCAAGGAAAGGAAAGGCAAGGAAAGGAAAGGCAAGGAAAGGAAAGGCAAGGAAAGGAAAGGCAAGGAAAGGAAAGGCAAGGAAAGGAAAGGCAAGGAAAGGAAAGGCAAGGAAAGGAAAGGCAAGGAAAGGAAAGGCAAGGAAAGGAAAGGCAGGAAAGGAAAGGAAAGGAAAGGAAAGGAAAGGAAAGGAAAGGAAAGGAAAGGAAAGGAAAGGAAAGGAAGCTTATCTTGATAAATGACCAAGCAGGACCATTTTACCAATAAGTGAAAGCCATGCCATACAGCCTCTGGGTTGGTTTTGGGTTTATTTTAAGTGTTTTACTTATTTTGTTGGTTTTGTCTTTCTTTGTACTACATCTGACTGCACAGATCAGGAAGAGGAATCTAACAGCTTGAATAAAGACTTTCTTATCTCTTGTCTTCAGAAAAACTCTGCCTAGATACAGATACACCTTGCAGATCACTTATGTGGGTGAAAGTAGCAGGGAACTTACCAAGCATTACTTAGGAAAAGATTATTTTTTCACAGGTTTGTTTTTTTTTTTTTTTTAATAAAAAACATGCTCTTTTTGGATCATGGCACCTTGTTTTTTGATTCTGCTAACCAAAACACTGCCACACAAATTTAGTTAGTAAACTAGTACAAAAAGAAGAAATCAGCCAGTGAATAACAATACATGAAATGTCATTTATGCATCTTTTTCCTTATGATGTAAATAATTGGTGTACATTCCAACCACCTGAAAAAATTGTGTGCTTGCCAGTCATGGGACATCTTTTCTTTTTTTAAATCATATTAGAGAAAATGGGAAATTCTCAGAAATCTGTGCTAGCTAATAATGTCTACAATTTTTATTCTTTTTTCCACTGAGCAATGTAAAGCAGTGTCCCTGGCAGTTATTAACTGAGGAAGTGATCTCATTCCTACGCCACTAAGAGTATTTAAATTTAAATTTAAGTTTGAAAGATCCACTTTAGTCTCCCTATTTAGAAAGGGGCAGTCAGCCAACCTGGCTGCAGACCAAGAAACCAGCGTTTCTCTGTACAGACAGCTCCAGAAAGGACCATTTCACATTTCAGCAGCGAGTTTTAGAAACCAAGCAGTGCAATAAAGGACATTGAGAAGATAACACACTTCTGATATGATGCACATATCAAGATTGCTCATTGACATAGAGGTCTTATGAGTGGAAGAGTACTGGCTCAGACAAAATCTAAACAGACTGAAAAAATAAACAGGGGGAAGGTGTTTTTGGCAGTGTAAAAGTCAGGAACAAAAAAAGATCAGCTTGGTCACAAAGCCCATTTTTTTGACTTAATGGGCTCTAAATATTCCAGTGGAAAACAAAGCTGGCTGGAGATATCTATATTAAATTGCTTGATAGATATCTATAGTAAAAGCTTGACTTTTGAGTTTTAAAGTCAGGTTTGCCTCATAATTTCTGTGTTGTCTTCCTTAACAAGACAATAAGTACCTGTACGTATATTTAGTATAACATTATTTTACAGTTTAGATGGCATGTAAACTATTTTAAAGATACTGTGTGGACTACAGTCACCAGCTGCCAGGAAATAAGAGCAATAAAAGTCCACCTCCCTAAAAAAAAAACCTAATTTTTTTTGCTGAACATACTAAATCTTCCAGCCCAACGGGTTCATGGTGAAATATTGCCTTATCTGTGCAGGGCACAGCTGAGAATCCTGCCCAGCTGTAGCATCAGGTTCAGATGAAGGTTTCAGGCTTTGAATTGCGGAAGCTGCTCTCACTCAAACCGAGTGGGCAGCTACTCCTAGAGGAAGAGACTGATAAGCAGATAATAAGCCCATTATTTCTTTTTCTTCTTTTTTTTTTCCTTTTTTTTCCTTTTTTTTCTCTCTGTGCCCAGCAGCAAGAAGCCAAGAGCCTCATTGGCTTGTGTTGTCCACACACCGCTGTAAAAAAGAGGCTGTAGCTTTGCTACTTTCACAACAGGGTTAGATGAATAACATCATACTTTGAAATAGTCAGTTCATGGCTGGGTTTCCTTTCAGTAATTCACTCTTGAAGTCAAAGTTAATATTTCATTCATCTCCTTTTTAATTCACTCACAGAATTAAAAAAAAAAAAGACAGCAAAACCCAAAACATACACACACACACAAACCAAGTAACTAAATAACAAGCTAAAAAAACCCAAAAACAAACCCAGAAAAAACTCCAATCAACCAAAGAACCCACATCCTACAAAAACCCCACAACACAGGATGCTTCAACCAAGAGTCAAAGAGGCTTTAAAACATCCAAGAGACCAGGCTGTGCTGCTTAGCAGCTCTGTTCTGCTTGTGGCCTTAGCATCAAATCTGGGTTCTGTGCTGAGTCTGGACCTGATGCACTAGGACAGACAGCAATGCAGTTGACCTGAAGTTAGTGTTTGTGCTTTGACTTCTGCTTGAACTAATATTTAATCGAGTTTGTTGCTTCATGTGCATCTTCAGCACCGGAGGGAGATTTATTTTAGTAGGGTTTTGGAGAGTGATAAATTTGTTACAAAGAATTTGCAGATAAGACAAAAGAGCTGCTCTGTAGCTGTGATAAGGAAGGCTGCTTTGAAAAAGCAGAGACCATATGAAGTCCATTAAGGACTGGTGAACTGCACAAAAACAACGGCAACATCCTTTCCTGTGCTCCTCAGAATATAAGAGCTTGCACAGTGCTTCAAAGGGACTTCAGCAATAACATCCTCGGGGCTCACGGTCAGGCACTTAAACCCATGTAGGGCGGTGGGAAGAGTGAAATGTGTTCTCTCTTTGTTAAACCTCCCCTACGCCTTATCTTATTTTCTCTCTCACAGTGTTTACTCAGCGTTCATCCTCAGCGAGGCTGGCTTGCAGCACATGAATGAATGAAGACGTCTTTGAAGTCGCTGTACCGAGCAAAATAGTCGAAGCTTGTCTTTGATAAGCTCACATGAATAGAGCCATTTGCTATTAACACCTCTTGTACTGATGCAGCTATTGTGCCTGGGGAGAATTGAGAGTCCTTTTCGGCTGCATGCTTGCAGCTCCCATTAGGGCTAATGATTCTGCAAGCACGTATTTGGGGCGAAGATGTGCGCGATGGTAATTACCACACATTTGCATGCGCATTTAATCCAGAGAGGGCTCAACATGCTTTACGAACTCCAGCAACACAATTACACATGTTGCAAATGTAGAATCACTCTGTCAACAGCTGCCGTGCAGCCACCTCGAGGTGAGACCCAACAGCTGTGCAGCACCACGGAACGCGGCAGCAACCGGGAAAACCCTAAATTGCCTTGTCTGGCTGAAAACATCAGGAGCATTCTAGGTAAGCTACATGTAAATTACTGGAACTCAGAGCTGGCTGGAGCTCTGGAGGTAACACTGCCACCGTTGCAGGGAAAGTGACGTTTTTAATGGTGGCAATTTGCCTGGACCTCTGTTTTGTGGAAGGGCGGCACCTCCGGCTGCAGGGTGATGGCAAGCAGAGGCCAGGGCTGGGTCTCGGCTGAGCCAGACCAGAGTGCCACCTACAGCACAGGCATCTGCTGGGCTTCGTGCTGCCCTGGCCTGGATCCCAAGCCCCGAACCTGCCCGGAACAGCAGGTGGAACCACACAGCACAAATTTCACAGAGAAAAGCACACGGAGTTTTTAAAAGGGGGCAAAAAGCCGAGAGGATGATGTCAACGTGATGTAAGATATTGAAAGCCTGATGATGATTTCGTCATCGCTATGGGATGCACCACCTTGCATGAGAAATCATAAATGGGTGAGTGGTAGCACCCCGCTGGCAGGGCTCTCCTTGTCTTGGCTGTGGGGGCAGAGAGATCTCTCTCCCGGCTGTGGATGTCTCTCCACGGTTCAAAGGTACCCTGTGAAGCAAATGTGGGGAGTCGTCCACAGCTGGAGAAGACACTGTGATTGAAACGGGATGAAAATTCTTGCTTCCTGAATCATGGAAATGTAATAACTCTTTGCTCAGGCTCTGAGACCCCGGAAAATTTTGGCATGTTTCCCATCAGTATGATCTCCTTGAAGAAAAAGGAGGGAAGAGTGGGTTTTTATGCCATCTGTTGTCCTTCCTGCATGCCGTGAGCCTGATCCCATGTCACTGACTGCCTCATCCCCAGCCCATGCCTCTTACCCAGACCCCACATTCTCCTCACACACTGCCGTGGGCTCTTCCCCCTTCCTGCTGCGGGAGAACAGCTCTTCCTTTGCTGGTGGGGCCCACAGCAAATGGCAGCTGGTGTTTTGGTCATACAGGCCCACGAGGCTCTTCTGGGCAGCTGTGAAGGCCACTCCTGGATCTCCTGGCTGGGGGGGCAGTCAGAGGGGAAAGCAAGCAGGACCCTGGGGAAGACACTGTGAGCATCACATTTTGCAGCCTGGTTTCCACCACAGACCCCCTCTCCTGCCCTGACAGAAATTGCCTGCCATGCAGAATCCCAAATAAAAGACCATTTTGCAAAGGAAAGGATCCTTCCTTTCCCTTCAAGCGTGACCCTCCCTTCCGTTCTGAGGAAGGGGAGGATGCCTGAAGCGAGGATGGGCACTCGTGGGAGAGACTCAGGGTTGGGCTGTGCGCAGCTGGAGCAGCCCAGGGAGGGTTTGTGTCACTGCTTTGGGCCCAAGAGTCAGCACAAACAAAGTGGGAAAGAGCTGGCCAGCATGTGTTGTCAAGCTCCCCTCTTCCAACGGCTCCAGATGGGGACCACATGGAGCCCAAAGTAAAAGTGCAGCAAATGAACCTAATCCTTTAATTCTCTGCCTGCAGTGAAATGGGCTGTCACTGCTGCTCTCCTAATGAAAAAACGAGTGAGCAGTCATCTGTCTAGGTCGTTCTTATTGCTTCTTATTGGCATAACTGAGTTTTACCATGACTGGTTAAAGTAGCAGAGAGAAACAAATTATAGTCTATTTTCTGAGCCTATTTTGAAACAGAAATAAGAAACATACTTTTCGTTAGGGAGGACAGCAACGCGCAGCTTTATTTTTTATTCCTTTTATTTTTGTACAATTTTGTTTTATAAGAAGCAATTTCCCCCACGTTTCTAATTACCCACCATAGCCCTTTGATCTCCCTCTAACCTTGCTATTAATTACTTCTCCAAATACAGCAGTAGAAGCAGCTTTTCATAAGACTTTTATTCTTCTTAGGACCTGATACAACTGCCATCAAAGTGAGTAAAAGCCTTTCAATCCACTTTAGACAAAGGGCCTTGTATCAGGCCCTTTGTGAAAATGCATAATCTACCATTAAAAGGAGGGCAGTCACTCCTCCATCCTTCTCCTTCTGTTGGTTCTAGTGGAAGTGAATCAGCACAAACACAGAAATCCTAAATACTGATAGAAAATAATAGTGTTCCCAATTCCAGATAAAGTACTGCCTGTTTCTCATGCTGAACATCATGTACAGTGTTGCTTTACTCACCAGAGTGACTGACAAACTCTTTGGTTTTTTAATGGCATGTCCTGGAAAATAATGAAAGGCCGGATTTCCACATGCTGCTGTTCATTGCTGTCTAGACTATACTGTGAAATGTACATGACAGTTCTTTGGAGGTGAGACCTTTTTGTTTGCTGACCATACAGCTGGAAATCATGTTCTGAATGTCCTGGACATTCAGGGATAAGTGCAGAATTAATGGCTATAATGTATTTTTAAGTGTCCGATGGAATTACAGCTCAATCTTGCTCCACTCAAATTGTAGCTGCCACTATAACTACATATTTGATGCAAGGAGGGTTGAGACCAGACTTCCATCAACGTTCTTTCAGAAGGATTTCAGTCTGTGTAGCTCAGTCTTTAATACAAATCACAGTCATGGGAAAATTTTTATTCTGGGAGGTGTGGGGATAATGATCTCTTACTTATTCATTGAACCCTTGAAATTCCAGTTAATCACAGTGCTGTGGAGGGCCCCTCTCCATCTCCCCGATGGCTTTCCCCCAGGCTCTGAGGCTGCAGACACTACCCTCAATCTGGCTCGGATCAGCCCCAGTCCCACAGCCTCCCATCACAGAACCGTGGAATCACAGAATTGTTAAGGTTGGAAAAGAGCTCTGAGATCACCCTGCAAACACCAAATAGGCACCATGGTCACCTTCACCACCAAGCCATGTCCCCAGATGCCACAGCCACACGTGTTTTGAACAGCTCCAGGGACAGTGACTCCAATGTCTCA
>NW_008238966.1:1821886-1823101 GCF_000691975.1 Corvus brachyrhynchos
GCTGCAGGCACTACCCTCAATCTGGCTCGGATCAGCCCCAGTCCCACAGCCTCCCATCACAGAACCGTGGAATCACAGAATTGTTAAGGTTGGAAAAGAGCTCTGAGATCACCCTGCAACCACCAAATAGGCACCATGGTCACCTTCACCACCAAGCCATGTCCCCAGATGCCACAGCCACACGTGTTTTGAACAGCTCCAGGGACAGTGACTCCAATGTCTGAACACCCTTTCAGTGACAATTTTTTTTTTAATAGCCAACCTAAACCTTCCCAATGCTATTTCCTCTTGTCTTTTCAATTATTATTTGGGAGCAGAGCCCGACCCCCCCGGCTGCCCCCTCCTGTCAGGGACTTGTGCAGAGCTACAAGGTCCCCCCTGAGCCTCCTTTGCTCCAGCCTGAGCCCCTTTCCCATCTCCCTCAGCCGCTCCTGGGGCTCCAGCCCCTTCCCAGCTCCGTTCCCTTCCCGGGACACTTCAGTCCCTCAAGGTCTCTCTTGTGAGGGGCCCAGAGCTGCCCCCAGCACTCGAGGTGCAAAGGGTAGAGACTCCCGTCCCAGTCTGCGTGGGGACATCCCCAATCTCACTCTGGCTTATCCAGGTCTTTCCCAAGCTGGACATCCTAAAACAGAGCATTTATCCCCTTGATCTCCTTGCTCAGGGCAGGCCTTTGCACTTTTGCCTTTTGACCCTGGTGTGACTCCTGCTGTCCCATTCCCCCAGTCTGGACTCTTCTGGTGTCAGCCCTGTTCTCCAGTGCATCCATTCTTTGCCCTGGCTTGGTGTCACCTCCAGACTCAGTGGAGAGCACTCCATCATTTCCCACAGGCTGTTGACAGTGGTTCTTCATCTGGAGATTAAACATCATCCAGATCCACGTTCACAGTTCTGGGAGGATAATATCATCTGCAAGGCAGACTGCCAGAGGAGATTTAATTTCCCATCCCAGGGGGCAATTAACACTTAGTTTTGGGAGGCAAATAGCAATTCTCCTCAGCTGATCTCAGCCAAGGCAATTCCTCCACTGCTACTTTGCCTCAGGTCTCATCTTTATCACCCTCATGGGCTTCCCAGTAGTGCTCATCAACTGGCTCTCAGAGTCTTCAACAGAAGAAGCTTTGCTTCCCAGAAAATCACAAAATTAGGTTGGAATAACCCTAAAGCCCATCCATTCCCACCCCTGCCACAAGCAGGGACACCTTCCACTATCCCAGG
>NW_008238967.1:0-268 GCF_000691975.1 Corvus brachyrhynchos
ACTGAAGGAGAAGGTGGATCAAGCCAACTCGCTAAACTCACAGCTGTTCAACTAGTCCTGGACATTGCTGAAAGAGAGAAGTGGCCAAAGCTCTACCTCTACACTGATTCATGGATGGTAGCCAATGCTGTATGGGGATGGCTGGAAAAGCAGGAAAAAGCTAATTGGCAGCAGAGGGGAAAACCAATCTGGGCTGCTGAAGAGTGGAAAGACATCGCTGCCCGAGTAAGAAAGCTGGTTGTGAAAGTCCGCCATGTAGATGCCCATG
>NW_008238967.1:4169-5189 GCF_000691975.1 Corvus brachyrhynchos
AAACAACCGAGTAAGAGAGAATTTTCCCGAACAGGGAAAGGCGGTTTGGACCCGGGCGCAGCCCCAGGGCGATGTGGCTTAAGCTTCTGGGCTGCCCCTCAACCCACCCTCCGAGTCTGTGTCCCGGGGCAATTTGATCCATGGGAGGGCCCAGAGTTGATTGGCATCTCGCTGCCCCAGCCTCACAGTGGGCTGGGTCATAACAACAGTAAATGGTGGAAGATATTGGTCTTCTTTGATGTGTGTGCACTAGCAAGTGTAATATTTCTACCATGTGTAATTCCCTGTCTAGTCTGGATAGTAACCAGCATTGTCCAAAGCAGCATCATGCTGCAAGGTAGTGTGGAAGGGAAAAATGGTGAAAAAGTAATGTTAATAAAAGAACAGAGTGACCAAAATGCCAAAGATATGCTTCAACAGCATGAGAAAATGAGAAAAGTAGAAGTTGAACTTTAAAAGTTTGATGCAGGCTGGAAGCCTGATAAAACAGTGAGAGGGGGGAATTGTGAAAAATAGGTTAGAAACGGTTATACTGTTAATAGTAATATTGTTAAATACTTATTAATTGTTATGTTAATAATCCATGTGCTGTTAAAAGGTTTGGCTATTATATTATAAAAGGGGTACTGTGTTACACCTAAGTAAAGTGCACCCCCCCCTAAGCAACGAGCCAACCTGGAGGAAACCCTTAAGAACCAATCAGCGCTTTAACCTTCATGCAAATGAAGGATCCAAACAGAGACCAATCCAAAGGTATAGGAGAAAGTTTCATGAAGGATGTCTGGACTTCTGGAGGCTCTCTTGAAAGCTCTTTATTGCATAGGCTAAGTTACAGCATTTCAGGGAGTGGGTATCCAGAGCCAGCCCTACAGCTGTCAGCTCCAGCTTGTAGGCATACCTGAAGCCGCTTTCTGTTCAAGTTACAAAGAATTTTATACTTTTCTTTGCAGAGTATCTTAATACATAACAACCAATAAGCACCATACACAATACCTTTACATTTGCTTATAGCCTATCATA
>NW_008238967.1:5445-5747 GCF_000691975.1 Corvus brachyrhynchos
TAGGAATCCCGAAAGCCACTTTCTGTTCAAGTTACAAAGCATTATATACTTTTCTTTGCAGAGTATCTTAACACATAACAACACCTTTACATTTGCCTATAGCCTATCATAACTACTACCATCACCATATTATAGTCATTATTATCCAATCACAAGAGTAAGTAAGTTACAATTTAAGCTTACAGTGGAAAATTCTCAGACCTTTCTTCTTCTTGCTACATCAACATTTCTTGTTTGGCTGCCATATCTCTCTTTTTGGTGAAGACATCTTTTCTATTTACTTACGCTCTTCTTGAGACTTA
>NW_008238968.1:0-1233 GCF_000691975.1 Corvus brachyrhynchos
AAAAGTTCTTTTCACCCATCTTTGGGAGCATTTTCATCTCTGAGAATAGACGCCCTCCTCCTTTCCTGGGAGAAAAAAGCATCTTCATCTCTAAGACTATCTCTGGGAGTATCTCTAGGAACGGAGGTCTTCTCCTTCCAATTGGAGCAAGACTCCTCCATCGCTTCCATCTCTCCCTGTTCAAATTTCTCTTCAAATCACAGCTGCTTCAGCATTTGCTTGTTTTAGCATAGGTGCTTTTGCTCACAAGTACAAGTTGACCGCTCCACCCCCCATGCTTTCATGAAATTACAACGGGTACTCTGATATATCATAGTCCATCACCACCATAGCTTTACAACAGAATTTCAGCTTTAAGCATCTTCTCTTTCTCCTCCCTCAGGTTTTCAGCTCTTCACAGCACTAAATGGGTTAATCTCACCCAGGCTTTGCAGCTGGAATTTTGCTTATTGCTGTTGGTCACATGATCTTTGCTGGGCAGCAGGGCAGCTTCAGCTGAATCTTCCGCCGCACTGGAGGACGGGGGAGGAGGAGAGTTCTGAAGGTGGTATAATTTTTTTTCTTTTCTCCCTTCTTTTAGGTCTGTTAATAAACTTCTTTATATTCTTTCAAGTTTGGTGCCTGCTTTGCTTTTCTCCTAATTCTTATCTCACAGAAGATAAACAGTAATGAGTATTTTGGACCAAACCACTACACTAAATTGGTGTTTCTGCCCGGTTACAAACCCAACCCGCAACATCCTAATAATTTTTTTACGGTAAACATCCCTTAATGCTTTTCCATGTGCATTTGACAAAGTAGTTAAAACTGATAACCTTTTTAGTACTCTATAGTTCCAAACAAGCAACATAATAGACAACACAAGGCAGGCACTAACCAAAATTAATAAGTCAGTTATGGGGTAACATAATGTATTCAGAATGCCAGTTGTGGTAAGTGACCACCCGAAAAGCGCGTCCCACCAGTTATGACTTGCATCTTGTTTTACTCTTTGCAAGATTCTGCTTATTTCTTGGGTGTCATGATGGATGGTGACTAAGGTCTTTTTCCCTCTTCTTCAGATTTCTTCTAAAATCTCAATTAGATCCTGATGTTTCACTAATTGCTATACTAATGTGAGGTCCATCCCAATAAGTGTGGGTAGCAATTTATGGTATATGGTGAGGTTAGACCTTATCAATTGATGAGACACAACCGGGACTAAATACGAAAAGTCACACCCAACAATCTTGG
>NW_008238969.1:0-240 GCF_000691975.1 Corvus brachyrhynchos
ATTGAAACTTAAGGAAAAGTCTCAGTTTATCTTGGAAACTCGTTGCAAGAACTTTCAGCAAATTCTCCCCCATCAGGAGGGACTTAATTTACGGCACGGTTCAGTGTCAGTGAGTCCTATAAAGGACTTTAGATAGGTCAGTGTCTCACAGATTTGTTGAACTTCCTCTAATGTTTTTGGGTTACTATTAATCGTGACGGGTGTTGTGGTGATAGAAGTTTCTGTGATTTTGAGTCCGAG
>NW_008238970.1:0-959 GCF_000691975.1 Corvus brachyrhynchos
GACATAAACTTTTGGAGCCTCTTTTAATAAATCATTTAATGATATTTCGTGCGAGTCTTCCAATTTTTCTAGTTTCTTCCTACTATCTGGCCAAGCATGAGTGACAAAACTGACTCTTAGTAGAGCCTGCCCTGCTACTGTCTCGGGATCTATCCCAGAAAATTGTTTCATATTTCTCCTAAGTGTCTTTAACCATTCAGTTGGAGACTCTTCCTTTTCCTGTTGCCCTTCAAAAGCCCATTTTAAATTTTTCCCTCGAGGTGCTGCCTCTTTTATTCCTTTGATTACTAAATTACGGTAATCATTCATATTCCTTTGCCCAGCCTCTTCATTGTGATTCCAAGCAGGGGGTGTCAATGGCATCTTCTGGTCTCCTGTTGGTCCCTGCTGGTTTTCTCTTTCCCAAATTCTCATACCCGCAACTCTAATAATCTCTCGTTCCTCTTGAGAAAATAATATTTTCATTATTGCTTGCATCTCTTCCCAAGTGAAAATGTTTGGGCCTAAAAATTTATCTAATTGTTCAGCTGTACCCATAGGATCGTCCAATAGTCCTTTGATCTCTTTTTTGAAATTTCTAACCTCTGAAGAAGTGAGGGGGACGTTTACAAAGCCTGCTCCCCTAGCTCCCATTGGAACTTTCCTTTAAGGGAACAAACGGACCTCCCCATCCCAATTCTTGTGTCCTTTTTCTCTTATGATACTTCTTTCCTTTCTTGGGGGGTGTTGGGAGACGGCTGTTCTGTAACTGAGCTCCCCATACTTTGGTATGTTGTTTCCTCCTTAAGAGGAACAGCAGAAGCGGTCGTTTCCAGGGGAACGGTGCAAGTGAGGGAGTGGGGGTAGGACATGGGAGTCCTCCACGAAAGTGATTCCTCTAGGAGTGGGGGGGCGTAGGCGGGGACTGCCACTGGAACCACCAAGTTCTTCTGGTGGATACCAGATTTTTGTGTGGACTC
>NW_008238970.1:3376-6208 GCF_000691975.1 Corvus brachyrhynchos
AAAAAGTTTAATAAAAGGGACAATTAGGAGACAACAGCAAAAAGGGTATTATGGTCAGGTGCTTTGGCAGAGAGCCAAAAGCACGCCTCTACATCCAAAAGATCGTCTTTAAAAGTACATCTCTTATTTCATATTCATCACAATCATGCACGATTCATAAATTCTTTGGAGTTTCTGTGTATCATCCCATCAGCCTTATCTTCCTCCTTGGCTCCATTCTGTCTCTGCTCCCTCCATAAATTCTTCTCTCTGGTTTCTGGTTTTCTTCTTCTCTGATAAGATACTCCAGGAATGTGAAGACTTTCTCTGCCTATCTTTTCTAAATTGACTACATAAACAATAGACATTGTATATCATGTATTACATTACAGAACCTAGGTAAAGTTTTTCTAACATTAAGTAACATGAGAAAAGCCAACATTACAATACATTCATAACTGGGAAGAACCATAAATTCCATAAGAATTAAAATAAAGAGGGGGGTTATACATTAAAAGGGAGTCTTAGGCGTTTCAGGAAGTCTGTACTTCTCAAGTACCTCAGCCAATGGGGAAAGAGAGAGGGAAATGCGGTCGGGAAATTAGGATAAATAGGAGGCTGCGCTCTCCAAAAATTTGAGAGACCCCAGGGTAAATGCCCCATGGCCTATCCCTTTATTCAAATAAAGTAACAGGACTCCTCTTTCTCCTTTTTGGACATAAACCTCTGGTGTTTGTGGATTAATTTTCCTGACACCCATAATGGGCGAAAAGTCCTTCAAAACAATGTTTAAGCTTGTGATAAATGAGTGAATGATAAATGTTGTCTTTCGCATATAGGATTTTAACATTTATAAGTGATAATGTGCCATGTAGAAATAGTGTTAAGGTAAAATGTAGTTAAGTAAATACGAGATTTAGGTAAATTGTAATTGGTAAGTTGTAATATGTTCGGAAATGTAGTTATAAACACATGGTAATAAATGTCTTTTGAGTTGAGAAACTACAGTCAGAAACCAAGACTTCTTAAAGAAACAAAGAAGATAAACCGCATGCATCCCAGGAAGACTGTTATCTCATCAAAACTCACACCTCCCAAGGAAACTGTCAGCTACAAATTAGGTTGGAAACTTAGGAGGCACTGGAGAGAGAATGCCTGTCTTCAATTCTGAAGCTATGCAGAGGACCGGGCCAGCGGCAGTGCTGGCGGAAGGGGGCAGGGATCAGAGAGGGGGGAAGGTTGAGTGAAGTGTAAATTACTTTCTGGGCTTAATGAATATGTAACAGTTTAAGAGAGTACTTAAGTCCACAGTAAAATGAATGGAGGGTGCCTCTGGCAATATTGCCAAGCACCCCAGAGCTGTGATATGCCTTTGCTCTACTAATAAATGTTCAATATTATAGTGCTAAAAATTCAGCTCCTGAATTCATTTTTCTCGAGCCATTAACCATAACATTTCACTCTCACAAAACCACAGCAACTACACTAAATACTCCAGTAGTGAAAAAGAAAAAATGGAAAAGGTGAGTTACAGGTCCATATTATCGATTAGTAAGGGATGGAGGAGGAGGAGGAGGAGGGGTTAGATCAAGAGGCAGGCCCTTCAACAAAGATATAGAAAGGACTGAGGCAAATCAAACAGGAAACCGAAGTTACCCGGTCCCTGACCTCATGAGAACTTTGAGACTTGCAAAAAGATTACAGCCACCAGCCAGGTGAGCAGATTTCTGCCTGGCTGCTTTGATGCTGGGATAAGGGGGCCAACAGTCAGCAGTCAGAAGGTCATGAAGTCAAACAGCTGGGATCCCTTGCTAAAGATTGGGAAATTGAAAGAGGAATTGGAAAAGAAAGAGCAATTTGCAGCCTTTGGAGGCGGCTTCTCTGAAGCATGAGGGCAAGATATCCATTTAAGGAAGATCTTGTGAACTCCCCAGGAAAGTGGACCACTGCATATGAAGGTATCCTGTACTTGAGAGAATTAGCAGTGCTGGAAGTCGTCTATAGTGATCTAAAAAATGACAGAATCTCTAAAGATCCAGAGGAAGACCCTTGCACACTGGTCATGTGGAGGAAGGTGCTTCAAAGCGCCCCTGCATCATATTCCAGCAGCTTGGTAGCACTGTTTTACTCGCAAATGGATACACCAACTGTAGAGATGGCATCATCCTGGCTCAAAAATGTAGAGAAAACTCTGGGTACTTCCTCATCCCTACAAGCCGGCACCCCAGCTTTTAGGGGCAGCCCAAGAGATCCCTCCTCTCCTCCCCCGGTCAGAGGGAAGGGAAGCCCCAAGCGCAGGCCACATAATGAACTCTGGTTCTTTCTGCATGACCGGGGGAGGACATGAGGAAGCGGGATGGTGAACCCACCTCTAAGATGGAAGCCAGTGTCCATGAACTGAGAGGGAAGAGAGCTGTTAAGGAGGGGTCACCCAAGAAGACTGTCAGTGTAGTTGCCACAGAGAGACAAGAAGACAATCAGCGATCTCCCAGACATAAAACAACTAAAATAATTTCCTTCAACCCCGGAGAGGGAACTTCTGATCTGGCATCACAAAGATCAGATAGTGAATAGTCTGACCAGGAAAAGGAATAGAGGGTCCCTGCCTTCAGCCAGGAGGAGGAAAGGAATGACCAGGTATATTGGACTATGTGGATTCGATGGCCTGGTATTACAGCTGGTGAAGGGGTCAGTGGCTCTGACCCAGGAAGAGGTGACTGGTCCGGGGAGATGGTCCCAAAAGGAATCGCCTTCCTGAGGCCCGGTGTCTTCCCTCAGCTGCTGGCTAGGAGGGCCCTTGCAGAGGCTGTCAGCTCTTTAGTGATTATCAGCTCGTGATTCCAGCTCAGCTCT
>NW_008238970.1:6540-6940 GCF_000691975.1 Corvus brachyrhynchos
GGCTAGGCATACCCCACAACTCCCCCTTCTGTATTTATTAAAAAGGCATTCCCGGCAGCCTTTCTGCAGCAATGTAGGAGGCAAGAGAACACAAGTAACACAGTAATAATTACAATGAATACCCACAAAGCTCCCTTAAGCAAAGATGGAATCCATCCCATTATTCCCCATCGTCCAAAAAGGTCATTGACCCAGTCTAGGCTCTTATCTACTTTTAGGTCATCGAGGAAGCGGTGAGGACAGCATCAAGGTAGATAAATTTCATCTTTGGACAGGGATGGGGCTTCTGAGAGGGAATATAAGCGAGATTTGTTAGCTTTGTGGTGAGAGGGGAAGTTTTGGGGTTTAGGGAGGTTTGACAAGGGTTGAGGGAAGGGGATATTTTGGGGTAAAAGAGGTG
>NW_008238970.1:9724-10824 GCF_000691975.1 Corvus brachyrhynchos
AGATCTAGCATCATAGGGCTCATTGTTTTTCCATCAATTGTTTCAGCAGATCAAAATGAAGAGCTAACAGTTTTGGCTCAACCTTTACGTCCTCCACTAGTTATTGCAGAAAATACTCCAATAGCCAAAGCTATTGCTTTACCATCTCACGCAACAGAGCAGATCATGCCAGTGACTGATCAACAAGCTTCAGTTGACATTGAAGACGTGGACATTCATGCCAGTTGAATGAAGCAGATAGGCCGTGATCGACCTGTGCTCGTTTGCAGCTTAACATGTGGAGACAAGACAATTTCAATCAAGGGAATATTGGACACTGGTGCAGATGTTACAGTCATCTCTTTTCTCTTTTGGCCCAAAGAATGGCGCTTGAAAGCACCTCTGAACTTGCTTTCAGGTATAGGAGGAAATACCCTATGCTTGCAGAGTGAGTATGCAATTGTTGCTACAGGACCCGGAGGAAAAACAGCAATCATTTGTCCTTTCATTGTGCAGAAGCCCATCACAGTATGGAGAAGAGACATCTTATCACAATGGGGAACAAAGATAGAAGTGAATTTTTAATAGAGGTCACTGCAGCGCTCCATCTCTCTCGATGATTCCGAGAGATTGGCCACTTGTAATCATTGATCTCAAAGATTGTTTCTTCAACATCCCACTTCATCCAGAGGATGCTCCTCGATTTGCATTTTCTGCTCCAAGCATCAACAGACAAGAACCTCTGCAAAGATATCTTTGGGTTGTTCTTCCACAAGGTCTCAAAAATTCTCCAACCATTTGTCAATGGTTTGTGGCACGAGCCTTATATCCAGCGCGAAAGAAACATCCAAAAGCAATGATCATTCATTATATGGATGATCTGCTCATTGCAGCCTCTACACAACAAGAGCTACAAGAAGCTCATGAGAGTGTGATTACAGAAGTCCAAAATACCGGATTAGGAATCTCTACTTCAAAAATTCAAGAAAATTCACCGTGGAGATATTTAGGATGGAGACTTACAGAGCAAGCAATAAGACCACAGAAGATACAAGTCAGAACTCAAAAATCTGCGAGATCTAAAACGACTTTTAGAAGAAATCAACTGGATCAGACCAATT
>NW_008238971.1:0-1562 GCF_000691975.1 Corvus brachyrhynchos
AGGGAGGCGGGAGAGATCCAGCTATCCCACCACCCCCTTACCGCCCCAGAAGCAGAGAAGGGGCGGACTGGCCACCACCCCCTGACTTTTCCAGAGGCAGAGACGGGGAAGGGGGAGGGGAAGGGGTGGGCTGGCCACCTTTCCCCAAGTTCCCCGAACACGGAAGTGAAGGCAGAAATGGGGAAGGGCAGTTCTGAGTACCTTCGCCAGTGCAGCGAATTCCAAGTTTCTGAGCCAGAGACAGGAGGAGCCGGTCACTTTCCCCACCCTGCGGCGCGGCCAGTGTTAAAGCTGAGGGCAGACAGGATGGCCCCGACCCAGGCGCCTCTTGCTGAGCTAGGGACGGGAGAAGCTGCTTGCAGCCCCTGCCTCCCTACCCCTCCACTGTTGCCAAAAGCGAGACAATCCTGATCAACATTCAGCTGGAACAATCTTTAAAACCAATGAATCAATTATAATTAAAAGTGAATGGGATGATTTTGATACAGGTAGTTCTCATGGGGAGGGTGGTAGAAGGGGCAGGATAGCCCAAGAAGCTATGAAAGCAGTCAGTCCCATCGCTAAACACACAAGGTCCAAAGCAGGTAAAGAGAAGGAGGAAGAACTTGCATTAGAAGCACCTCTCAGGATGTGGGAAATGAAGGAGTGATTTATATAAAGACACCGTTTTCCCTCGGAGAATTACAGCAGTGGAAAAACTCAATTGGGAAGTACAGGGACAACCCAGAGAGAGAGTAGCTATGAGTGTAGAAATGGCCATAAAATCCCAAAATCTAGATTGGGGTGATCTAAATATTATGCTAGATGAATTATTGGATAAAACAGAGAGAGAAATGGTCAACAAAGCTGCTATATCTGCTATAGAAACTCAAATTGCAACTGGGAGTCTCCAAGGGTCAGTTAATGACATCTATTCTCTAGCAAACTCGGGCTGGGATCCCAGTGTCCCAGAACAGATGGAAAAGCTGAAGCGATACCAGAAATGGGTGGTTGTTGGGTTAAAATGTGCTGTTCTTAAAGCAGTGAATTGGGCTAGGTTATATGAGATCAAACAGAATCCAACTGAGACCCCCACAGAGTTTCTAAATAGGCTTAAAGAGGCTGCACAAAAATACACTACCTTAGACCCTGACTCACCTGAGCAGCAGATCCACCTGGCTTACCTGTTTATAGGTCAATCTCCTAATGACATAAAGAAAAAGCTGCAAAGATAGATGGGCCACCGGACATAAGTAAATTGTTGAATGTAGCCTGGAAGGTATACCAGAACAAAGACTTAGCAGACAAAGATAAACATAATAAACCCCACCACAAGAAGAAGTATGATAAGGGAAAGTCATTTGACAAATCAAAAAGGGGTCCCCCTTTTCCCCTAGCTGAGGACCAATGCGCGATTTGCAAAAAGCGGGGGCACTGGATGTCTTGGGGTGACATTATGATGTGTATCCCATATCGCTGCCTATGCCCAGAAATTAATTTTTGTGCCTTTCTATGCCTCTAAACTGAGCCTGAGAGGGGGAAGGAAAAAACTGAGCAAAACTTTCTCAAAGCAGTTTGCAGCT
>NW_008238971.1:2406-3498 GCF_000691975.1 Corvus brachyrhynchos
CCGTGGGCAGCACATTGTCATGTCTGTACCCCATGCAGTGATAAATGTGCTGGAGCAAAAGGGGGGACACTGGCTCTCCCCTACTAGGATGCTCAAATACCAATCTGTGTTGTTAGAACAGGATGATGTTACTCTAAAGACAACTTCTGTGGTAAACCCTATGTTTTTATCATCCATGTTACCTGGCAGTGTGCCTGAGCATTGACTGTTTGCAGACAATAGAGGAAACTTATTCCAACAGACCAGACCTGAAAGGTGCTCCTTTGAAGGATCCAGACTGGGAATTGTACACTGATGGGAGCAGCTTCATGAAAAACAGCAGGAGGATGACCGGTTACGCCGTAACCACCTCAGATAAAATCATTGAGGCAAAAGCCTTGCCTCTAGATGTATCATCACAGAAAGCTGAACTCATTGCACTAATGAGAGCCCTAGAACTGAGCGAGGGGAAGAAGGTGAACATACGGCCTGATTCCAAATATGCCTTCAGTGTTGTTCATGCCCGCGGAGCTGTTTGGAAGGAACGTGGCCTGCTGACTGCTCAAGGTAATGAGGTTAAGCATGCTAAACAGATTCTTACACTTTTACAGAGCATTTGGAAGCCTACAAAAGTAGCTATCATGCATTGCAGGGGTCATGAAAAAGGGAAAACAGCCCCTGAACTGGAAATTGTTTTGCTGACGAAACAGCAAGGGGGATTGCAGAAAAAGGCATTTTTGCAGTGGTACCATAGAAAGAGATAGATTTGTCATCGTTTACCCCAAAATACAATCAGAGGGATCACAAACGAATAAAGTTCCTTAAGGCTGAAGTCAAAGAAGGTGAGTGGGCTGTTACCCCGGTAGGACAAGTTGTAGTTCCACCCCAATCCTTTGGGAAATAGCCCAATGAGAGCATGAAAGTACCCACTGGGGAACAGAAAATCTTTTAAAACATTTGAGGAAAGTAGTAATAGGGAGAGGGATGCCTGATATTGTACAATCTGTAACAAGCAAGTGTGAAACCTGCTGTAAAAACAACCCTGACACAAGCAAGAGAGTTGTGTTAGGAGTGACAAAAACAGGAGATCTCCTGGGAGATTATTGGCAAATA
>NW_008238971.1:4365-4804 GCF_000691975.1 Corvus brachyrhynchos
TGAGTGTGTCTTGTTTGGTTCAGTCTGGGTCTCCCCTTTGGGTTTTGTGTTACTGTACCATCCCAGTTTATACCCTCCTGGTTTCGGGTTCATAACCCTGCTTTCTCTATTTGTCTCCTCCCAGATCCCTGCCAATCGCTCCGGCACCCCTCCCAATCTTCTAGAAGGTTCTGGCAGGGGCGTCGAGTGATTGGTCTTGGGTGGAGGATCCCTCCCTTCTTTCCCAAGATAGGTTCCCTTGTGTGTCCCTCATCCCGCAGACCCATCCTTCTCCTTCCCTGATTCGATGCCGTTGTCATCCCTCCCCTGTCGCCACCCCCCCATAAAACCCCTGGCAGGCATGCTCAGGGTTGCTCATTGCTGGACACCCCCAGGGGGCGAGGTCCCCTGTTCGGAGACACAATAAACCTTCCGGATTTCATCCACAATTGAGCCTGCC
>NW_008238971.1:4850-5528 GCF_000691975.1 Corvus brachyrhynchos
CTCCCGGATCCCGGAGGCTGGCCCCTGCAGCCTCCTGCGTCCAGAGCTGACTGGGCAAAGTGGGAACTGCTCCAAAAAGGACGCAGAGGCAAGGGTTCACCCCATGATTTGCATAAGACTGTGATCTAAAATGTGTCCAAGGTTCGTATGTGGACCAAAGTGGGAGAATTAAGAAAGATTTAGATGAAATTCGGAAAAGAACTCAAATTCTACATTTCTAGAAGCTTCTAGAAATAACATCCAAAATTTTGATCATATTTTTGATACCTTCACCTCATGGTTACCAAACAGGGCCTGGGTAAAAGAAGTATTCATAATAGCTGTAATTGTAGTTATTATCTGTGTAATTGCCTGTGGAGGAGCCGGTTGTGTAAACCAGTTCTGTGGGTAAAAAACAGAGTAGAGACTAGACAAGGTAGAGTTTTGTTAGTTTCTAAAAGGGGGGAAATGATGCCATGCAGATTTTTTGCCTTTTCTTTTATACCCCCGTTATACCTTTTTTACAGCTTCTGTATTCTCAGTGCTTTTTGCCTACATTCTTGGACTTGTTTGTCAAGCTGAGAGACTAAACCTTTTAGAAGCTTCGTAGGTAGAGGATAGTGTGCCCCAGACTCCAAGGTCCTCTCCAGAACACATTCTGTAAACTAAGATAGAACCATCCAGGGGAAGGCTCCTTGG
>NW_008238971.1:5995-11958 GCF_000691975.1 Corvus brachyrhynchos
TCTCTTCCCACAATTCCTCCTTTTTTGTTCTATACAAATAAGAATTATGAAACAAAATGCTTCTAATATTAGAACATGTTTGGCCCACTGTTTGAACCAAATAAGCTCTGTTCTTCACAAAAGCAGTATCTTTCTCATGAACAGGGGGATAGATGAAAACACCCAATAACTATTCCTATGCATGAAGACAGTGATTAAACAGATTGAACTTTGAGAAACAACGTAAAGTTGTCTAAAACCTTTACCACCACTCAGAGTCTGCAACTGCTGGGAGGTCCTGTTTCATAGATAAGACTTGGAGAGTCTTTCCTAGGCAGGACTTCCAAGTTTACCTCGAAAGAGGCTCCAGCTTTTATAAGATCAAATCAACAAGTCAAAGTGACTTGATTACACTTGTAGGGCAGAGACACCTCGCTCTGACAGTATCATCTCCAGTCAGCCAGGGCTAGGGCTTGGCCAGAGCCTTAAGCCATGACTGAGAGGGTTTCCCTAAAATACTTATACAATTGCTTAAAAACTTTATTAATATAGGTAAGGAACATGACTTCAGAAGAGTTTATCTTCTCCACAAGCTGATTATCAAGCTGGAGTATTCAAGGCTGGTTGGACCTCTCTTGCAGGTACCGATCTTGGACTGGAATCTGTGGAAACATAAGTATATCCTTGCCCCCAGGTTATCAATGGAAAGGGGCTTTCCCATTTTCTACTTTCAAGATTCTTAATGAGTACCTCAGCTTTTTCTAAGTGAGCCTCTGATCATTCTGAATGCGATTGAAAAATTAAGAACATACAAACCTCTTTGCAGTCTTTCGCGGGGGGCATATCCCATCCCTGCAACCCCCCTTTGCAGTTCTAACAATATGTAACACAAATATCTTTCAACTTACTAAATTCAAGAAAATGTGTAACATAACATGCAGTTTTCTTACTATGAATGGTAAAACAGTCCATCTAATAGAACAACAAGTGTGCACTGAGTAAAAATAAGCAAGGTAGTTATCCTCAATTGCTTAAATACTGTACAATTTCACAAAATGTATATAAATCCACGGCTTGGAACATTACAATTATAATAACATTAACTCTCTAAGTGGTTTCAAAAGGTAACAAGTCTCATTCCTGCTTAAAAAGAGAGCTTACAAATTATGATTATTACAGGAGCATCCTTAACAAAAACCAATTAGAACAATGTGGGGAATCACAAGGTGGTGTGGTGAAAAAGCAGTCTTTGAGCTAGGGTCCAGGATTGTGGCAACATTTTGAATAACGAAAACAGAAGAGCTCAATGGACCAGCTGCAGGAACAACATGCCTAGCCTGCAGCTGCTCTCGCACAAGCAAATGCTGTAGCCCCCTCACTCCCAAGGAAGGGGCTACCTCAGTCTTTTTCTCCAGCATGGTATCAGCTCCCAAGGGTCCACAGGGAACGGCACCCTGGCTGCAGTGATGCAGGTCAGGCAGCCGCATGGGTTGAGCAGCTGTGAGGGTCTGGCAGCTGGCAGAGGTCTGCCAGCCTGTCTCCTCACTTCTCACATGCAGAGAGCCCCTTGCAGCCCCCGTCATGCGCTGAGAGGAGCCGTGGCCCTGCCAGCTCCCAGCACAGGGGATCCTGCTCATCCGTGGCATAGGGGCGGCCGCTGGGCACATCTGCGGCATGGCTCTGCAGTGTGCTAACCGCCACGTACTCACTGGCGCTGCACGCTTGCCAGCATCGCGCTTCCATGGCCCCGCACGCTCTCCCCCCACCGCATCTGCCGCCGCCACTGCACTCTTGCAGCGGGCAGAGAGGGAACACGCTACCAGGAAAGGCCCCCCCAGCTCCAGCCACTTGCCGCGACCTGGCTCCAGCTGATGCCACATGGCGTGGGGCGGCACGAGCTCTTCTACGATACCATCCGGTTCTCCTCCAGGGTCAAATGGGTCAGGGGATGAGGGGCCATCTTCTGGTTCTTCTCCCACAGCCCCGACAGACTTACGGTTTGCTGGTGGAGCAGAATGGCTCGGCACATCTGCCGTGGTGGCACAAGTGTCTTCCTTGGTCTGATCTCTGGGTATTGGATGCGCTGTGGGCACCTTGCACACTGTCCTCCATGGACAAAAAACTTAGTCAGCGCTGCGTCGCCTTGCACAACTCGCTCCCACAATGCATCCTCTAAAGCGTCCTACGAGCAATGATCAAAAATATTGGTACTATCTAAAGTTGAACCCCAGTCTTTTTCCCAGAACAAGAGTCTGTCCAAATCTGTAGACTCAACGTTCCTGGAGCGTTACTTTAAAATCCGTTCCAACGTCTCTGCGACGTTCTGTTTGTGGGATACACCATCCCCCATCGTTCCCTGTGGCCCACCTACAACTTGCAGGATTAATCACTGGCCAGCTTTCCCGCTTCTTTCAGCAGCACTTCAAGTCCCACGGGGTTCACCAATGGACGCACAGTTGGGCATATAATAAATTCCTCATACAGGGACACCATTTGTCAGCGACTGAGGCACAGACCCAGACCGGCAGGGAATTGGAATCATTTATTCAAAGAAATGATCTGGTTTTATACACTTTTCTAAGGCACAGTATTTCCTTATATGCTAATCCTCACTACCCCGTGACCTATCCTGTGTTGCCACATCAGCAGCACACTTCCTTCTATGGGATGATCACTAGCTGTTCACCCGTCTGCCAGCTCCCGGCAGGGTCCTCCCCCTAGGGGTCTGCCGTGTGACACCTCCTCCCTCCAGGGTCCGGTGGAGACAAGCTTCTCTGTGCGCCATGTGCTCCTTTGTGCTGCCATGTGCCTCTGCGGGCAGGTTTTACGGCTTGTAACTCAACTTTATTCCATCTCTTCCCGCACCTTTTTAGTAACCAATCGTGTCTTAGTAAACCAATTGCTCCAGTTTTTCTCAAATCTCTCACTATTCTCTGCCACTCTCCCCTTACTTTAACATTATCTACACTTTTATTTTCTGCCAAGTTCTTTATTCATGCTCTTTCTACTCTGATACCAAGCTCTCTCCTCCAGCAGCTTGGACACCACCCACTCCTTCTAAGAGAAGTACAATACAACATTCTCTCACAATTAATATGTGCCCACAAAGTCCAAGCTTCACAACTGTTTTCACACACTAAACACGGGATTTTAAAAAGGGAAATCAGATGGAGCTATATTAGAAAGGCATTCTGGGTCTGGATGGTTTCAGTCCAATACCTAAAATTCACCTCCCTCCGGATAACAAGGCTGAATTCCAAACCAACAGTTTGTATGATTTATACTCATTCACTCCTTCTCATTCTCCCACTCATTCCACAATAAAAACCCATAATAACACAGTAAAAAAAAATAGCAACACAGCACGACAGTGGGGTCCAACTCCTTGGGCCTCTAACCCCTAATACAACAGCAAGGATTCTTTCCCCTGGGGGCCTCTAACCCCAACCCTTAAAGGTATCTTTCCTTTTGCCTGGGACTAATTCTGGGAGACGCAGTCTCCTTGGGACTTTCAACCCACCTTCGGGGACTTGAATCCCGGACCCGCGGGTATTTCTGCTTTCATAGAAAAAATCAAAAATACCTTATTTTGCTGCAGATGATCCTTGTCTAGCCCTGCCATGAGACAAAGGACAGCTGAGCTCCCCCTGAAAATTCAGGGCTGCGACTGGGAAGTCTGCTTCCCCCTGGATCCGGCAGCCGGGCAGAGTTAGGATGCCATCTGGGGTGCCAGTCAAATTGCCCCAAACTGGGCCAAGAGACACTTCAGAGACAGAGTCAGAGAAGCGGGTATTTGCTTTATTCGGCGCTAGGTGCGTGGGGGATCGCTCCTCCTAACACAGAGACACAGAGCAGTCCATACAGTCCAGCATTATGTGTAAAATTTATGAATATTCATCACATTCCTTGGGATAGGAGTGGTTATACAAATTACTTCTCGGAAGTCATTAATATCATTAGCAGACGTGCCACACATGCGCTGTGGACCCTGGTGGTCGCACTGAGGAAGGATCCTCTTCTTCCTCGGGGGTCTTTCTGATGAAGATCAGTAGTCTTTATCACAATGCACTTTTTACCTTTCTTTCTGGAGCATGCGCAGTTCTTCGCTGGATGATTCAACGGTCTCTGTGCTGGTTTTCAAAAGATCCTGTTCCCCTTATCTTGACAAGATTAAGGCGAATCCTGCTGCTTAGGTTTTGTGATTAACATTTGCTGACCCTTAGTGGTTCACTCGTGCTTACATGAGTTAACTATGGATCAACCCCCTTCTCAATTTTAGCACTGAAAGGGTATCGGAGTCATTTAAAGAGATGTCTCCTACGGAGTACTATAAAACTGCCATAATGGTAACACGTTTTCATACAGTAGTTTTAGCACAGAAGTAATAGATGTACAATCTCGGATGTTTCATCCTGCTGGCTCAAGAGCCAGTGTTGAGCTTTTCTCTTTTAAATCCAGTCTTAGAGCTCTGCAGGCATCACTGCAGCATGATGTTGTGACAAGGGGATGCTGATTCATGCATAAACCTTTGATGCTTTCCTTATATCTTCAACCAGCTTTGAAAACCAATGATTATCTGGCATGTTGCGACTTGAGTGTCATGGCAAAGGTTTCACCAAACACTTTGTAATATCATGCTACAGCTTTCATTCCTAAGGAAATAGCATTGAGCATATCGCTGGCAAAATGCTGAAAGAATGAGCCAAAACCAATACCCTTTAACGGGAAAGATGGAAAAAATTTAGATGTATTTATTTGAACTAAAGTTACTGTGGACCAAGCCTAAATGTATTTCACACTAAATTCTTAGAAAGTAGATGACTCACTCCTTGCACTACCTGGGCTACAAAGTGGGATCTCCTATCAGAATTCATTTCCCTCGGTACCCCAAATCATGGAAGAATTTCTTGTACTAAAGCTTTAACAATTTCTCTAGCCTTGTTTGTTCTACAAGGGAAAGCTTCTGGCCAACCTGAAAAAGTTTTTGTGAGGACTAAGAGATACTTGTATGTCCCTTTTCTAGGGAATTCAGAGAAGTCAGTTTGCCACACATCTCTTGGTTAAACTCTTTTAGGGATAGTCTCTGTGCTTAGCCTAACAGTGGTATTAGGGTTGTTTTTCCTTTGTCTCCTTTATTTTCAGTGCTATTACTTTGTCTTCTAAGTGGTTATGTAAGGTGTCAACTCCCTAATGTGTTTTAGAACGTTTGCTTTGAATAAATAATTTTAACAGTTTTCTGTCCTTGTTTTTCCCAGAGAGATGGCGAAAATCATGACATAAGTCCAGGCCAGATGCGTATGACTGAAGCGACCTCGTTTAATCACCCGTACCTTTTATAGCTTGGTTTGCAAAAGAGAAATTACATGACTGGCTTCTTCACCCACCACCTCTCAAGATGATAGGTTGAGCAGTAAGAAACCCATTTCCAAATATTATTTTTAAAGAAGGAAAATAATTTTCACAGTTCTCATAAAAACCTGCAGGTATAAAAATGATTTACATTCTCTCAAACTGTTGTCCATGCAGTTTGCATGAGAATGAAAGCTTTCACAGAGAAGCTGTGAGAAGCTGGATTTCTCTAACTGCCCTCTCATGAGAAAGAAAAGTTTCACAGGAAAATGTGTTTTAGAATGTTTGCTTTGGATAAATAATTTTAACAGTTTTCTGGGTATGACTATGAGATCTTTTATTTTAGCCCACCCGTCTGTTCTTTCTTGTCCCTTTTCTTCCTGTATCCAATTTAAATCATCAGTGTCGTATGGTGGGGATTCTTTATTCCTAAGGATGCTAGAAGGGATTAAAGCTAGGGCTTGAACTTGAACTTTACTAGTTTTGTCTGCCATAGCATTTCACAGTTAAGGGATGGTGTCACCTTGCCTTGCCTTCAGTGCCTTGCCTAGTTCTTCTTAAGCTACCCTTGCTCTGCTTCCTTTGCCTACGTCTGCCTTGCCTCGCACTACCTACAACTTTCTAGCTTTGCTTTG
>NW_008238971.1:12147-13226 GCF_000691975.1 Corvus brachyrhynchos
CCCTCCAGGCTGCTGCTGGAAGGGCTCGGCAAGCCAAGGCCCTGGAGGAAAGCAGTAGGCAGGTCAACTGTGCGGCATGGCCATGCAAAGGAATGCAAGGCTACGGAGGGCTAGCAGGGCAAGGCAAGGAAACTGTTGCGTTGCCAAGGCAAGGTAAGGCAGGGCAGGTGAGAAGTACATTGAAGGACTGCTGGTACACAAAAGTGGCCAGGCCCAACTGCTCTGTGTGGCCTTGATCCCATGTGAGTCATCTCTAATCTGCACCTAAAAGACTTGAGTTACCTGCTTTCCTTTGTATGGAAAAAAACTGGTCCTGGAGCCCAAGGGTGAAATGTGAATTGCCCTTTCAAAATTCAAGACATGCAAAGATTAGTCCCAGACAAAATCTGCCCAGAAAGATGAATGTGACCTCCCCTGGTCTTCCTCTCATGTGCTCCTGAAACACTGGGAATATATGAGAGCCCTGAGAGTCCTCGGGGAAGCAGGCAGGGCAAGGCAAGGCTGGGAAATGCCAGGAGAAAAGGGATCTTGAATTCCAGGTGGGGGAGGGGTGAGCAAGGTAATGTAAGGCAAGGGAAGGGTTTAGGGGCAAGGCAAGGCAAGCGGTGGCTCTGCAAGGAAAGACAAGGGAGAGGTAGGCAAGGCAATGAGAGTTCTAGAAGGAGAAGGAAATGAAAAGCTGGACCTGGAAAAATGCGAAGGGAAGTCGGGGGGGGATGCGTGAGCAAGTCCATGTAAGGCAGTGGAGGGAAGGAAGGCCCAGGGGAGACTACAGACCAGACAGCAAGGCAATGCAAGGTGTGGGGAAACAAGGCAAAGTAAAGGAAGGGGCAGGAAAGGCAAGGAAATGCCAACAAGATGTAGGTCTGGCAAGGCAAGGCCCTGGAGAAACGAAGTAGGCAGGTCAAGGGCAGGGCATGGTGTTGGGGTTTTAGTTTAGTCTTAGTTTTTTTTTTCCTGTTAAAGGAATTTTCTCCCATATGCATGTTGCTAGGGGACAAATAGCTGTACTTAAGAAAGACAAAAAGGGGGGGTGGGGTGGGCCTGGCTACTCCTTTGTCTACACCTGGGTGTGGGGT
>NW_008238971.1:13737-15968 GCF_000691975.1 Corvus brachyrhynchos
ACTGGGTTTGTGATTGCTGTTACTGCCATAGTTGTTGTTGTTTTTGTTTGACTGGTTATATACATATATATATATAGTAAAGAACTGTTATTCCTATTTCCCACATCTTCGCCTAAAGGCTCTTGATTTCAAAATATAATAACTTGGAGGGAAAAGGGGTTATATCTGCCACTTCAAGGGGGGCCTCTGCCTTCCTTAGCAGACACCTGTCTTTCAAAACCGAGACACATGGCCAGGGAGAGTTGGCAGGGCAAGGCAAAGAAACAGGTGGGTTGCCAAGGCAAGGCAAGTGACAGGTATGTTCAAGGACTGCTGATACAAAAAAGTGGCCAGGACCAACTGCTCTGTCTGGTCTTGATTGCGTATGGGCTGTCTCCAATCTGCACCTAAAAGACTTGGACTCCCTGCTTTCCTTCATATGCAAAAGAACTGTCATTCTACTCCTGGAGCCCAAGAGCAAAAAGTGGATGCCTGTCCAAACTTCAAGACATGCAAGGACAGGTGCCAGAAAAAAGCTGCCAGGATAGACAGGTGTGCTTGTACGTGACCTCCTCTGGGCTTCCCCTCACATGCTCCTGAAACACTGGAGGTATGTGAAAGCCTTCAGAGTCCTAGGAGGAGCAGGCAGGGCAAGGCAAGCTGAAGAAATTCCACAAAAAGAGGGGTCTTGAATTGCAGGTGGAGGAGCGGTGAGCAATGTAATGCAAGGCAAGGAATGCCTTCAAGGGCAAGGCAAGGCAAGCGGTAGCTTTGCAAGGCAAGACAGAGGAGAGACGGGCAATGAGAGTCCTAGAAGGAAATGAAAGGTTGGACCTGGACAAATGGGAAGTCAGGTGCAGGGTGGCTGAGCAAGTCAATGAAAGGAACTGGATTGCTGGGAAGGGCAAGGGAAGGGTATGGTTAGGTCAGGAACGCAAAGGAAAGGAATGACAAGGAAATGCAGTGTTGGGCAGAAAAGGCAAGGCAATGTAAGGGAGGGGTAGGCAACACCATGGGTGTCTTAAGAGGAAAGACATCCGTTGTCCATGCGTGGCAAGGCCAAGAGAAAAGCAGTAGAGAAAATCAAGGTGGGGGATGGGTGAGTTCAGCTGAGAAAGAAAGGAAGCACATAGCTCCAGTGTGTGTGTGTGCATGCGCATGTGTGTTTGTGTGAGTAAAGTTTGCAGGATGTAAAGAAAAGAAAGCCGTCATTTCATTGCGGAGTCAATGGACATTTTCAAGCGTAAGCGGCAAGGTCCGAGGAACTTTTTCCTCCTCACACATCTGTGCGTGCGAGATGTAGCCAGAAACTTCTGGGTTTAGATTCAGACTGCAAAAGGGACACAGAATGTGACGGTGTGAATAGCTGAGAAGGAAAGCATGTAGCATCGGCATGTTTCGACAGAAGCAGTTTGTCTGGGCGAGAAGGAGATGGACGAATGGGACTCTGGCAATGTGACAATACACTCAGCTGAGAAGCAAAGTGCATAGCTTCAGTGCGTGCTCTGAAGAGGAAAGGCTGCAAGGAAAAGGCAAGGCAAGGTCAGTGAAAGCTTTCTGTCCTGGCACATTTAGCAGTGTGAAGCAGAACTGCTGTTTGCTTTCCCTAAGGTCTCTGCGACACTGAGAGCATGTGCTTTTACATGTAGCTGAGAAATGTGGAGATACAGCTAGAAAGCAGAAGTGAGAGCACTGCTAAACTCATGTCAGAAGTGGATGCGCTAACGCTGCTAGCTTGTAGTTTTGCAATGTTATTAAGAAACATAGATATGGTTGTTATAGTGATTGCTGCTTATATAAGATTCTATTTTGAGTTACTGCTGAAAAGGTATAAATACTCAGCTCTGTATCAATAAAATCGGCTTCTTGCATCCGAGCAATCTGCCCCGTCTCTTCCATCGCCGACCATCACGCGACAGAGAAGGAAAGGGAGAATCACCCGTATGTTGGGGTTTTAGGAGTTCAGCTCTTGTTTTTTTGTTTTTTTTTCTCTTAAGGAGCTTTCCCCCAAACGTGTTGCTAGGAGACAATAACGACTGGCTACTTAAGAGGGACAAAAGAAGTTGTCACTGCTCAGGGGAGGGGTGCAGCTGGCTACTCTCTCTTTACCTGAGGTTTCTCGTGGAGGGCAGACATACAGCGAGCTTTGGACTGGGAAAACGGGGTTGCGTGCAGCCCCCAGCTCTTGTGCTCTCAGCATTCGGAGGGGAGAGAGGCTGGGGGGGCGGGGGGGGGGGGGTGGTCCCGCACAT
>NW_008238971.1:17173-18030 GCF_000691975.1 Corvus brachyrhynchos
ATGTTTGGAGAGGAGCAAAATCACAGGAGTTCCCACTGTAGGCTATATCCACGTTTCATTGTATCCTTTCACTGCAGAAACCCATCTGATCCTGACTATTTGAATTACAAGGACACACCGAGCTGCTTGCACGTACATCTGCTCACTGAGCCTGAGAAATGTTTTCTAGTGAAAAGGAAATGAGAAGGACCAGGATTACAAGCGAACTGAAACACAAGCAGCCAATACATTCCTCCTGTGATAAATGAATGAATGATAAATATTGTCTTTCGCATATATGATTTTAACATTTAGAAGTGATAATGTACTATGTAGAAACAGTGTTAAGGTAAAATATAGTTAAGTAAAAACAAGACTAGAGTAAATTGTAACTTTGAAATAGTTGTAATATGTTGGGAAACGAAGTAATAAACACACAGTAATAAATGCCCTTTAAGTTGAGAAATTACAGAGGTAGAAACTAAGACATCTTAAAGAAACAAAGAAGATGAACCGCATGCATCCCAGGAAGTCTGTTATCTCATCAAAACTCACATCTCCCAAAGAAACTGTCAACTACAAATTAGGCTGGAGACTGAGGAGGCGCCGGAGGGGGGTGCGTGCCTGCCTTCAATTCTGAAGCTATCCAGAGGACCGAGGCGGCGGCACGTTGGCAGAAGGGGGCAGAGACAGGAGGGGGGGAAAGTTAAGTGAAGTGTAAATTACTTTCTGGGCTTAATGAATATGTTTAAAGAAGTACTTAATTTCACAGTAAAATGAATGGAGCCACGCCTCTAGCAATATTGCTAAGTGCTCCCGCGCTGTGATATGCCTTTGTTCTACTAATAAATGTTCAATATTATGCTGCTGAAAATTCC
>NW_008238971.1:20455-20840 GCF_000691975.1 Corvus brachyrhynchos
CTTCAGTTATGGATGCCGTCCCCTCCTACCCTCACACATGCCACTCAAAGCTCCTTGCGTGGAGCTCTCGCACCACCTATGCCAGCACCTGTGCCAAGCCGCCGGCCCTCTTCAGAACCACCGCACCTACCAAAAGGTAGCTGAATCGGAGGGCGGGAAAACGAGGTCACCCATGAAGGGGAGTTGCTCATGCGGACAGCTAAGCTCCAACTTCAGCGTCCCTTACATCTTGCCCAGGACGGGCGGACGAACGCCTCAGCAGAGCGCGGCGCCGGGCGGGAGCGCCCGGCACGGCACCGAGCGCGCTCCCCGCTCCCTCCCGCCCGCGCCGCTGCGGAGACCCCGGGTTCGCCGGAATCGGACACGTGCTGCACGGAGGGGAGCG
>NW_008238971.1:21406-23233 GCF_000691975.1 Corvus brachyrhynchos
CGGGGCCGCGCAGCCGTCTGTAAACTGCGGTGGGAGCCGCCGGGAATTATTTTACACCCCCCAGAGTGCTGGGGAGGCGCACGGGGACCACGCGGCAAGTCTCTGACGTTCGGCAAAACTAATCCACGATGCCAGAGGTTTATGTCCGAAAAGGAGACAGAGGAGTCCTGCAACATTCTTCGACCACAGGGAGAGTCCATGGGGCTTTTCCCATGGGGTCTCTCAAACGGTTGCGGGACGCAGCCCCCTTTTTATGCTAAGTTCCCAGCCACAGCACCCTCTTCCCTTTCCCCATTAGCTGAGGTACTCGGGAGGTACAGACTTCCAGAACTGCCTACTCAATGCCCCCCTCTAATATGCACCCCCTTTTTGGTATTGAAAAGAAAGAAAAAGAAACTATTCCTAATTCTGTTAAGTCTTTGTTACCTTGCTCTAGGTTCAGGAATTTAACACGGTCTTGATTAATCAACAGTCTCTGTTAATTAATAACAGTTCTAGAGAACTAATCGTTTCTTCTGTTACTTCACTATCTATAAGTTCCTAGCCTCGTCTACAGGCAGATTCACACGGTCTGTTTGTAAAGACTCATTCATCTCATTCCTTTTAATCCCTCCTCTTTTTATTTGGTCTGTATTTTTCTTTACAAACCTTAATTACCATTGATTTAATTTTTTCTTCTTGAGTCTTCTTGGGTTTTGCTATTATTTGCAGTGACATCCTTTTCTGTCCTTTTGTAGTCATTTCTGGATCAGGTAGGCATGGCTGCTAGCGGCATCCCCTTGACCACCTGCTGAAAGAGCTGCACTCAGCAAGGTGTCACGCATGGTCAAAAGATTAGAGTTGCTATAGCATATAAGAGGAGAAATCATATTCATTTAGCCCATAGCTGGCCAGTTAAACATGAAAATATGTCCCATTCCCATCCTTTCACCGTTTGGACAGGTCCATGAGCTGACTTTATTTCCTTTGTTATTTGGTTGACCACTTTTCCGCTGTCATCTGTTTGCAAACAGCAGCTCGAGTCATTTGACTTCCCACAAACTCCTCCTTCTTCTGCTAACAGATAATCTAGTACCATCCAATGTTGAAATACCGCTTTCCTCATTTAAGTGAGTTGGTCAGCAAGAAAGTCAAGAGCTGTGGCTGGCTGGTTGGTTATTGTTTCCGAGACAGCTTGTAACCTAATTATCCCATTCAAATGATAAATGGGTTCCCAGGCATCTGGGATTAATTCCTTAGGATTCCAAGTGGCTGGTCCATCGTGTTGTATAACTCGTTCTGGGGGCCATTCATCTTTTCCCTGTTTTGGGGTGCTCCCTCCAGCCAGGGCTGCATCAGTTGACTGCTTTTCTCTAATTAAATCATCACAGATTTTGATTCCTAAGCGATTTCCCTGAACTTGTGGTAGCAAAAAGAACAGCAGTCTAATATACCCCATATACTAAGTTATCCCTGACCATATCCCTGACCAGTTTGGAGGCAACCTGAGCTAAGCATGTTGGCCACAAATCCAATAATGGCCTTTCAAAGCCCGTGTTCCATTAGCAAAGGGGCCTTCCTACCCATTGTCATCAACTGGTAGGTCAAAATACAGCAGTGGGTTTCCCAGGCCTAACGGTCCTCCAACAATAGTTGCCCCACCATAAGGGTCACAGCATTTGCATTTCAAAGCTCCCACACAGGGTTCCCATCTACATTTACATCTGCAAGCTGTTTGGTTGGATTTGGAGCAGAACTCACTAAAAGAGTTTGAGTTCCAGTCCAGTGTTGCCATTCCCACTGATAATCACAAACAACATGTCTTCTACTTGTGGAATTTTTGTGGGG
>NW_008238971.1:23400-23730 GCF_000691975.1 Corvus brachyrhynchos
GAAATTGGGGGTCCAAACCCAATTGTTTAAACCCAGAGGGAAAGTCAATTCACAAACGCCTTTTCCTACATAGACATGCCCTGTCCTATTTAGGCAAGAGGTGCCTTTTTGAGAAGAATGAAGAGGCCATGGGCTTCCTTTTTGGGCCAAAATCCCGTCCTATTGTGGACCTCACATCGGGTGTTGACCCGCCATTTAGGTTCAGCTGGGCGAGCCAACCATGGCCACTCTTCAGATCCTCCTGGCCCTCCACAGAGCCAGCAATTGCTAAGGTTAAAAACTTTTGCTACTTCTTCTCCTAAGGCTGCAAATTGATTCTCCCACTCCTGG
>NW_008238971.1:25469-26831 GCF_000691975.1 Corvus brachyrhynchos
CTACAGGGAGAGGCCATGGGGCTTTTCCCATGCAGTCTCTCAAATGATTGTGGGACACAGCTCCCATTTTATGCTAAATTCCTGGCCATAGCACCCTCTTGCTTTTCCCCTTTGGCTGAGGTACTCAGGAGGTACAGACTTCCTGAAGTGCCTACTCAATGCCCCCATCTAATATGCACCCCCCTTTTGGTATGGAAAAGGAAGAAGAAGAAACTATTCCTAATTCTATTAAGCCTTTGTTACCTTGCTCTAGATTCAGGAATTTAACACGGCCTTGGCTGGGCAACAGTCTCTGTTGGTTAGTAACAGTTTCTAGAACTAATACTTTCTTCTGTTACTTCCTTATCTGTAAATTCCTAGCCTTGTCTAAGGGCAGATTCACATGGTCTGTTTATAAAGATACATCTATGTTACTCCTTTCACTCCCACACCTTCTTGGCAGTGGGACGGCTCCCCCCGGCACAGCACCTGGCACAAAACCCCCGTATGCGCACACACAGCTGCACTTACCCTGCACTCTGCTGCACACACACACACACCCTGCACACTAACACCCCCCCTCCATATCCGTACCATGCCGCTCGCAGCCGCCCGGCTCCTGCCGTCCCGGATGGCTGGCAGCACCCACTCCTCACATGCTCCCCCTTGCCTTGCATTTCCTTGCTGCCCTCTCTGTAGCCTTCCCTACCTGCCTTTTCTCCACTGCCTTGCATTGACTCGCTCACCCATCCCCCACCTGACTTCCTTTCACATTCGTCTAGGTCTGGCCTTTTCATTCTAGGACCCTCATTGCCTTGCCTCGCCTCGCAAAGCCACCACTTGCCTTGCCTTGCCTTTGAACCCCTCCCTTGCCTTGCATGACCTTGCTCACCCCTCCCCCACCTTTTCAATAACATTTCATGGCCTTGCCCTGCCCTTTCTGCTCCTCCTAGGAACCTCAAGGCTCTCAAGTATCTCCAGTGTTTCAGGATCACATGAGAGGAAGACCAGGGTAGGACGCTTTTTGCCACACTCATCTGTACGGCAGCCTTTGTCTGGGAGCAATCTTTGCATGTCTTGAATCTTGGAAGGGCCATTCACATTTTTCCCTTGAGCTCTGGGACCAGAATGAGAGTTCTTTTGCATACAAAGGAAAGCAGGTAGCTCAAGTCTTTTAGGTGCAGATTAGCGATGACTCACACGGGATCAAGGCCACACAGATCAGTTGGTCCTGGCCACTTTTGTGTACCAGCAGTCCTTCAATGTACTTCTTACCTGCCTTGCCTTGCCTTGCGGCAACGCAACAGTTTCCTTGCCTTGCCCTGCTAGCCCTCCGTAGCCTTGCATTCCTTTGCATGGCCATGCCGTACCCTTGACCTGGCT
>NW_008238971.1:28262-38568 GCF_000691975.1 Corvus brachyrhynchos
GCGGTGATCAGCACTTTCCTTTGCAACTATATATAGAGCATCATCACATTCTCTCCAAGTGGGTAAGTCCACCCTTGCAGCGCACCGTTTACCAGCCGCAGTTCGGACTAAGAGATGTACCAGGTAAGAAAGCATTTGTTCACTATCCTTCTTCTCTGGAAGACTTGATACTTGCAGCGCAATCACTTCCACACACCTTCAGTGTGGCCAAGTTCAAGCAGCTAGAGTTCACAGAGATGGGAGAGTCAGGACAGAAGACATTCTGAAAGTACCATGTAGTTACAGCAGCATTAAAACTGTGCACAGCAGTCTGCAGCACTGTAGTCTACTTCTCTGACAGATGTGCCATCCCATTGTTGGCTCTCACAGCTCAGTTGCAAGCTGCTCTTTTGAAGAAAAGAACTAGAAGAAAAAGTCAATGCTGAGCTGCACCTTCCCCTTGCCTCACGTAAAGCCACTCCCTGCTGCACTCTGCACTTCTTTCTCCTCTGCATCGACCACTGTGTTTTCTGCATCTCGAAGCCTAAAGTTAAGCGTAACTGTTTCCAGGGAGGGCTGGAAAAGGAATAGGTAACAACACAGCTAAAAGTAGCTGTTGCTGAGCTTCCTCCTTCCCAATGCTAACGTGAATTCGGTAGGCAGGCGAGTGGTAGCCACGCTCCTCTCTTAGCTTGTACGCTGTGTGCATGAGCCTGGTGCTCTGCGCCGTAGTTCATCCTCTTGAGTACCCATGTCGCGCTTTCATTCTGCTGGAGTCAAACCGTCATCTACTTCTTGCACAGAGAGCACGGTGCTGGCAGAGAAACCCTCCATGCTGCTGCTTCTGCCGAAACACGCCTGGGCTATGCACTTTCTCTCTCTCAGCACTATGTACCACCACATTCTGTTTGCGTTGTGCTCTGAATCTTAATGAAAAGATTCTCGGCTACGTCTCACACACAGAACAGTTTTAGGTCAACAAGCTTACCCAGAGCTTGCCCCCGTCGCCTTGAAACTTATATTTGCACCACATTCCAGTGGTACTCCTCTTTTCTTTACAGCCTGCACAGCGCCGGCAGATCACGGTGCTCTCTGCCGCCTTCCTTCTCACTTCCAAGTACCACGGCGCACCTTGCAGCCTTGCAGGGAGCAAAGGCGCGGATAGATGTCTCACACCGAAGAACGTGCCAGGATGAAAAGATGTTCCTCCTTTCTCCTCGTTGTCGCCCGGATTGTGGTGCTGTGTTGAAAGTCTTGGCCAGCGAAAGGCTAATCCAGCAAGGGCTACTATCCTGAAGCATTTGGCTGAGTGAGAGCTACACAGATAGTTTGGAATCTGTGAAACAGCAAGTAAACGACTGTAACTCGAACTGGGGAAAATCCGTGCACAGAACCCTGTGGATGCATGCAGCATCCACGCTGAAGAGTGGGACAGCTCAAAGCCATCGCTGGGCTTCACTTCTGTCCAGAACACAGAAGGTGAAGAACCAAGCAGCCAGGCACTGGGCTAATGTACTCAGTGTACCGAGTTTCAAAAGTCCAACCAAAAGCTGCTTCACAAGCAACTGCAGCTGAGAATGCTCTGGCTGCTTCAGAAAGTAAGGCACAGCCCTTGCACTCCTGGACACAAGCTGGCCAGAAACAGTTTCTTACACCTGCCGTGTTGCAGAGTCCACGCAGCTTGAGCGCACGCAGAAGGACGCGTCCAGAAAGAAGGCGTTCTTCAAGTCCCCCTTCTCTAAGCAGCCTTGAAACTGAGCACAACACACTGTGCCTAGGCAGCTTCTTTCTCAGAGAGATGTGCCCTCACATGATGCACTCTCGCAGTTCCGTTGCCCACTTGCAGCAGCTGCTGCCAAAGAAAAAGGCTCCCGAAGTCAAAGCCTCTGCTGGGCTGCACTTTCCCCTTGCCTCACATCAAGCACCAGAAATTGTCTGCTGCAATTGTCTGCTGCTGTACTTCCAGTCTCCGCCGCATCTACCCTGTCATCTCTGCATCTCGAAGCATAGACCTAGCGCAATTCTTTCCAGGGAAAGCTGGAAGAGAAATAGGTAGCAGCACAAGTAGCCGCAAGTTGAACTTTCTGGTTCTGACTGCTAAAGTGAATCTGCAAACAAGCGAGAGGCAGCCACGCTTCCTCTTGCAGCCTGTGCGATGCGCACACCAGCCCCGTGCTCTTCGCCGTCCTTCATCCTCTTAAGTACCCATGTAGCACTTGCATTCTGCTGGAGTCAAACCGTTGTCTACTTCTCGCACAGAGAGCACGGTGCCGGCAGCGAAACCCTCCATGCTGCTGCTTCTGCCGAAACACGCCTGGGCTATGCACTTTCTCTCTCAGCGCTATGTACCACCACCTTCTGTCTACGTTGTAGCCTGAATCTTAACGAAAATGTTCTCGGCTACGTCTCGGGCATAGAACTGTTCCGGGACAATACATGTGTTTTATTACCACTTCTTGTACCAAGACTCTGGTGCTGCATTGAAACTGTTGGCCAGGGAAAGGCTAATCCAGCAAGTGCTTCTCTCCTGACACATTTCTCTGAGCAAGAGCTACGCTGACAGTTTGGACTCTGCGAAGCAGAAAGGCTATGCTTGCACATAGCGCTGAGGAAAATCTGTGCACAGTGCGCTCTGGATGCATGCAGTACACACACTGAAGAGAGCCAAAGCTGAATGCTTCAGTTCTGTCCAGCGCAGGTAAGGAGAAGAACGAAGCCGCAGAGCACCGTGCTCGCCTGCGCATCGCCAGGCTTGCAAGACGAGTGTGGCTGCCACTCCCCCGCTTTCTGAATTCTTTTTTTAGCCTTGGGAAGGAGGCAGTTCAGGGACTGTTACTTGTGCTGCTGCCTAGTCCTCTCCCAGCTGGACGTGGAAGCAAGTGCACTTCCCTTCAGTCTCCGACTTTTGGAGAACACGATGGCAGGATACAGTGGAGAAGAGAAGTACATACCAGGGTGCACCGCTGAGCTTGATGTTCCTTTCGAGCGGAAGGCGAAGGTGCAGCCCAGTACTGGCTTGTACTAGTACAGCCGTTCTCCCTGAGAGCTGTTGTTGGAGGTTGGCAATGGAGCTGCAAGAGCCACAAAGAAGGCGGACGCCTGTCTCCAGGAGAAAGGTACAGAGACACAGTGCGACGTGCGCTTTTGAAGGCTGCTTGGAGAAGGGGTACTTGCAGGAACGCCTTCTGCTCTGGCGCTGTGCTTCTGGCTGAGCTCTAGCTGCATGGACCCTGCAGCACTGAGGGATGAAGAAAGTGCTTATCTCCACGCTTTGGGATGGAGCACGAGCGGCTGCACGTTACTTTTCGCAGCAGCAAGAACATTCTCAGCTGACTCGGATTGTGAAGGCACATCTACTGGCTTCTGCAAGTCAGTGCTCCGCACCCACAAGCCCGGTGCTCTGCAGCTTCGTTTTTCGCCTGCCTTACGTTGTGTGCACGGAAGAGAAGCCCAGTGACGGCATTCAACTTTGCAGCTTTTCAGCGTGCATACCGCACGCAGAGCCACCGTGTGCTGTGCAGTTTCTCCTCGGCTCGAGGTCCAAGGATAGCCTTTCGGTTTTGCAGTGTCCATGCTGTCTGTGTAGCTTTCGCTCAGCCAGCTTTGCCCAGGGAGAAGTGCTTGCTGAAGGAGTCTTTCAAAGTGCAAGACCTTTAAGGCAGCACCTCAATCTGGGCCACGCGAAGGGGTGGGGAAGAACGTGCTTTTGTCCTGGTACCTTGCTCTGTGCAAGACGTCCACGGGGATCTTTTGCTCCTTGCGAGACTGCAGTGTGCACCGTGGTACTTGAAGCTGAGAAGGACCGGGCAGACAGTCCCATCAGCTGGATGGTGCTTCGCAGCTTTGGAAAGGAAAGAGGACTGTCCCTGAAAGGTGTGGGTGTAAAGATGTTGCCGCAGATGTCTGGGGTAAACTCCGGGCAAGCTTGTTGTCCTGGCACGGTTCTCTGTGTGAGGCGCAGCCGAAAAGCTTTTCCTTTCGATTCAGATGACAAGAGAGGCAGACTGTGGTGGTACCATAGTGCTTAGAAGGAAATGTGTATGGCTCAAACATGTGTCGGCAGTAGCAGTGGGCTGGAATACTTCCCTGCCGGCATGGTGTTTCATGCATGAAGTAGACGGCTATTCGCCTCCAAGAGAATAAAGATGAAGGTTAGAAAAGGCGAAGAATGAAGCCGCAGAGCACCGGACTTGCGTATGCATCGTAGAAGCTTACGATAGGGTGGCTGCCACTCTCCTGCCTGCTGAATTCACGTTAGAAGTAGCAAGGGATATGTTTAATGACAGCTGGTTGTGCCTCTTCCTAGTCCTTTTCCAGCCCTACGTGTAAACAATTTTGCACACCTTTAAGCTCCAAGACCTAGACTACACGATGGTAGATGTAGCAGAGGAGTACAGAGTGCACTGATGATTTTGTTGTGACTTATGTGCGGCAAGAGGAACATGCAGCCCAGCAGTGGCTTTTACTTCTACAGTGTATTTACAGAGCTGCTGGAGGTTGGCAGCTGAACTGCAAGAATGAAAAATACATGAGAGTCCATAGATATCAGAAAGAAGGCCCGTAGTCCTAGTACGCTCTGCGCAATTTAAATGCTGCTAGGTGAAATGGCTACTTTAGGAATGTGTTATGTCCTGACACTTCCTTCTCTGCGAGCTCTAGGGACTTGGACTCAGCGACACTGAAGGTGTGTGAAAGTGATTGCCCTGAAGATCAGGTTTCACGGAGAAGGGGGAAGGTCAGCAAATGCTTTCTGTTCTGGTACATCTCTCAGTCCAAACTGCAGCTGGAAACCCTTTGCTGTAACGACTGACTGTGACACCTTGAGCGAATGTGTTGATGAAAGATATACAGTTGAGAAGGAAAGTGCGAGTCAGTAGTGTGCTTCGTCTAGTTTACAGACTGCAAAGGGACTTCGAAGGCCAGCCCTGGCTTTTTGTTCTAGGACTTTTTCTTTGGGAACAGCTCCTGGATGTTTTGAAGGGATTTGGGTCTCCGTTAGTGAGGGGGTAAGATGGTACATAGCACTTGAGAGAAAGTGCATGTGTCCAGGGAGTTTGATGCAGATAAGTTGGTGCGAGTTACATGTTGAGCAGCTGATCACACAGAAAAGGTTTCAAAAGAAAGAGGCCGTGCTGGAATTGCCTTTTCTTTTGCAGGTTTTAAACTGCACAGCCGAAAATGAAAAGATTGCTCTTCCTTTGCCGCTAGATGCAGGATCACCTTCTTTCAAGTCTCCAAGATCAAGGATGCACAGTGGAGCCCTTCCACCAACTGCTCCCACATCAATGGGGCCGGGCCAGAGAAGGGCTTGGCTTTTTCCTGGGTACCGTCAGCGCTCATCGAAACAACCACACGATGGCGCTGTCGACCTGCAAAAGAAGGACATGTGCCTCACGCAGCTCAAAACCATGCCAAGGGCAGAGACAAGTCGGAAACGTCCCTGTTCTCAAATCAACTGTGTCAGGACAAAAAGATTTCGCTATTCTTCCTCTTCTAAGTGCAAACTCTTCTTTGCACCACACTCAAAGGGCAACACGAACTTCTTTGCCCTAACAAATCCTTTCACTCTTGCCCTGTCCAGCCACAAATTCGAAACCATCTGGCAAAAACAGCTCACAAAAGCACCTGCTGAGGAAGCTCTTGCTGCCTACAACTTCAGCTGCACCCATCGATTTACCCGCAGACACCCTGCTATTGGCAATTTCCTTCTCAGATCTAGATACCATCCTAAGCCTTCAGTCTCATGGAGTCAGGATCCAAATGGAATGCCACCAAGGACTGCTTACACACTAAAGGGACAAAAAGCTCAGTAATTTGGCATTTGCCTTCCCACTGGCAGTTCAACAGCTCTAACCCAGTGAACTGGCAATTGTGAAAAGCCTTTAAATTCAGTAAGAGCAACCAGTGTGCACATCCAACTTGCTTTCTTTGCCAAAGAGAGGAACTATAAGCCCATCTCAAAAGACATGGCATCCCCTCCTCCAAAATACAAAACATCCAGCACCTGATCCCATACAAAGGTGCCAGAACACTGTTACTGGGAATTATCTGCCCAGGGTACTAGATAAGCTGCACACCAAGATTCAGTGTAGCTGCTTACCTTGTCCAAAAGATGTATGCTGCTAGAATTTCAGAAGGCCACCTCTGAGAAGTGGAAACCACATGCCAAATTGAATCTTTCAGGAGATAACCTTACGAAGATGGATGTTGATGCCATGCAGTACTTCCATACCAAATATGCCAGGACAGAAAGTTGCTGCTGCCCTTGACCTCCGCTTCTTACCAGCACCTCCAAATCTGGGAGGATTTTTTTTTCCTTTCCATGAAAAAGCCTTGCCATTCTCGTTCAGGAACTTACACAGCCGAAGTTGCATACTAGCTCCCATTTTGCATATGTCCAACAATTGCTCCTACACAGAAGGTGCTAGGAGAGAAATATCTCGCTGGGCTATTGCTCCGCATGGTACCTTAACATCTGCTCCACCAACACTGGCACTATGTGCTTTGCTTCCCAAGGAAAGGTAGTCTGAGTCACTTGGCCTTGTCTTGCCTTCAGTACTGTGCCTGGTTTTTCCTAAGCTACCCTTGCTTTGCTTCCCTTGCCTACGTCTGCTTTGCCTCGCCTTACCTACCACTTCCTTGCTTTACTTTGCCCTGCCTACCACTCTTGCCCTTGCCTTCCATGCAGGCAAGGCACTGCAAACCAAGTGCAGGCAATTGTGGGCAAGTCAAGGGAGAGGTAGGCAAGGCCAGAGCAGTGAGGGGCAAGCAAATGGAGTGGTAGGCGAGAGAAGGCCCAGAAGTTAGAGGCAAGGCTGGGTATAGGAAGGAAAGTCCACTGATGGGAAGGCCAGGCAGAAACAGGAAGGGCTAGGCAAGGCAAGGCCCTGGAGGAAAGCAGTAGGCAGGTCAAGGGTGCGGCATGGCCGTGCAAAGGAATGCAAGGCTACGGAGGGCTAGCAGGGCAAGGCAAGGAAACTGTTGCATTGGCAAGGCAAGGCAAGGCAGGTGAGAAGTACATTCAAGGACTTCTAGTACACAAAATTGGCCAGGCCCAACTGATCTGTGTGGCCTTGATCCCACATGGGCGGTCTCTAATCTGCATCTAAAACACGGGGTCTACCTGTATGCAAAAGAACTCTCATTCTGGTTGCAGAGCCCAAGGGTGAAATGTGGATTGCATGTCCAAAATTTAACACATGCAAACACTGGTCCCAGACAAAAGCTGCCAAGAAAGACGGGTTTGGCTGCATGGGACCTCCCCTGGGCATCTTCTCATGTGCTTCTGAAACACTTTTGATACACTTCAGTGTGAAGAAAGCTTCTGCTCCCAAAACTACCAAGAAGACAGAGACTGGTACAAATCAGAAGGATGCAGTTTAAATGGTTTTTTACATGTTTGCTGTTTGCCCAACTGGTAACCATGGTTCAGGGTTCACCCCATGATTTGCATAAGACTGTGGTCCAAAATGTGTCCAAAATTCTTAGTAAGAGCGATTGCTGCATCTGTGTACTCAGTTACCGCCCCTGGATGGGAGGGGTCATGTCGCGATAGAGGGGAAACCCAGACGCTCAATATGAGTGATCAACAGGAATCTGATTTATTGATTGTACCAAAGATTCTTATATACTATCAATAATAGGCTCATGCATATTCGTAGAAGGCGCATTCTAAGTGGTTCATGTCTTTTAAGCCGATCTCTAACCCCTCCTTTAGTCCCCCTTCTGTGGTCAGCAGTTCTCCTTTTTCTCTGGCCTTCTAACCACAGATGTCTATTGTTTTGCTGCCAAAACCTATCCTTGCTAACTCTGCAGATAAACCCGTAGCTCAGCAATAAGACTCAATGGTGGTTCAGTTATTGAGCAAGATACATATAATATTCTGAAACTTCAGTTGTTACACATAATGTGTGGTGCAGTGTTCTGTGAGACCTTGCTCAGCTAACTGCAAGGGTCTATGTGCCCGTTCTCACATAGCCAGCTTCTCAGATCAGTAAGCTGCAAAGAATCTATATGTCCCTTCTCACGTAACCAATCCTTCACAGGGTCACTAGCCATTGATTGGCATTTTAATGGAAGAGAACCGCACTGAAACGTGGGAACCAATTAATAGCACCCTTCTGTCCCCCATACCCCTGAGTGGCCTGGTAGAGCGTGCAAACTATAAGGTTCCTTGTGCAATTGTAAACACCAGAGGAAAAGCTGTTCTTCCTTCATATTGTCATAAGACCCATTTCAGGGAAATAATAGACCCAAGAATTGCACCAAAGATTAAATTGACAGGGTGGAGAACTGGCTCAGCTATTTGGGACGGGGTTGTATTGGATATGTGGTGATAAGGCCTGGAAAGTTATGCCAGTGAACAAAGACCAGGCTTGTGCCATTGAAGCTGTGGTCCCAAATATAACAATATTTATTTGACCATCTTGAAAAACCAAATGAGAGGAGAAAAAGACCTCTTAATCCCCTCATTGAACATCCCACACTTTTCCATAGCATAATCAGAGCCCTCGTACCCGCTTACGGAGTGGTTGAACTGGAGAGAGCATTGTAAACATCTCTGCCGTCATTGAACGTACTGAGCAGCATACTGCAGATGCAATTTCAGCCTTACAGGAGGAAGTTGACAGTCTGTCCCGTGAAGGATGCCAAAACAGGATAACTCCCAATTTCATACTTGCCGCACAAGGAGGTGTATGTGCTATTGTCAATACCACCTGTTGTTCTTATGTGGACCAAGATGGGAGAATTAAGAAAGATTTAGATGAAATTCAGAAGGGAACTCAAATTCTACATGAAGTAGCTTCTAGAAATAACACCTTAAATTTTGATCATATTTTTGATACCCTCACCTCATGGCTACCAAACTGGGCCTGGGTAAAAGAAATATTCATAATAGCTGTAATTGTAGTTATTATCTGTGTAATACCCTGTAGAGCAGCCGGTTGTGTAAACCAGTTCTGTGGGTAAAGAGTAGAGTAGAGTAGACACTAGACAAGGTAGAGTTTTGTTAGTTTCTAAAAGGGGGGAAATGATGCCATGCAGATTTTTTGCCTTTTCTTTTATACCCCCGTTATACCTTTTTTACAGCTTCTGTATTCTCAGTGCTTTTTGCCTACATTCTTGGACTTGTTTGTCAAGCTGAGAGACTAAACCTTTTAGAAGCTTCGTAGGTAGAGGATAGTGTGCCCCAGACTCCAAGGTCCTCTCCAGAACACATTCTGTAAACTAAGATAGAACCATCCAGGGGAAGGCTCCTTGGAGAGGGGGGCTCACTCGAGCCTTTCATTGGGGAATCTTTGATAGATATGCTAATTAGTAAGACCTATAATGTTATACCAGATCTTGTGGGCGGGCATTGCAGTGTGCATTTTGGTACATTTGACCTGGACGCGTGCACCTAAGGATGCTTAAAATAAATACCAAGGTAAAATCCCTTTTCCTCTTCTAACCGTGTTTGACTCTTGATTTCAAGACCAGGAAAAGGAATCAGTGTCAGCTGAGAATGATCTTCCTTGCTCAAGCCCTACCTGGCATCCAATGAACTGCCTCACACAGCCTGGAAACATGCTCCTTCCCTCAAGCTCCAGGTACAAGCGGAGTCTCTCACTCTCGCAGATCCCCAAAAGCTTAAAACATCTAGCAGCTGCTTCCAAGCAACAAAGCCTATGGACTCTGTGAGGCGTACAGGTGATTCTCCCTTTCCTTCTGCACCACATGTCCTCTCGATGTTGCAGAGTCCACAGAGAAACCACACGGCCTTTCCACTTGGAAGAGCTAAATGCACCAGGAAGGAAAGCTTTTGCTAAGCTGCCCCCTGGCGGTTTCCTCTCAGCCTTTCACATTCAGAGAAAGTACTGAAGCTATCCACTGAGAGCTGGAAAGAGTCTGATGCGCTTCTCGCACAGAACAATGTCCCAGGACACGCAGGCAGACAGGGAGGCCACATGCGCACAGAGAGTCGCTCCAGTTGCCCTCCGCCTTGCAGCCTTGAAAACAGCGGGCAGAGGAGCTCTGCACATTCCTCCTTTCATACTTTCTGCATCAGCTCCCATCAGTGTACAATTCCCAGTCTGGATCCTTCAAAGGAACATCCTTGAGGTCTGGTCTGCTGGAATAAGTTTCCTCTATTGTCTGCAAACAATCATGCTCAGGCACACTGTCAAGTAACATGGATGATAAAAACGTCGCAGGGTTTACCACAGAAGTTGTCTTTAGAGTAACATCATCCTGTTCTAACAACACAGATTGGTATTTGAGCATCCTGCTAGGGGAGAGCCAGTGTCCCCCCTTTTGCTCCAGCACATTTATCACTGCATGGGGTACA
>NW_008238971.1:38671-39163 GCF_000691975.1 Corvus brachyrhynchos
CTAGTTGTTTTGAGAAATAGGCCACAGCTCTTCGCTGGTCTCCAAGGTGCTGTGCCAGTACCCCCAGAGCAACATTCAGTCACTCATGTGTAAAGAGTTCAAAAGGTTTAGTCAAGTCTGGCAGTCCCAGAGCTGGGGCTGACATCAAGGAATGTTTCAGCTGTTTAAATGCAGCCCTGGCATTCTCTGTCCACAGGATTGTCCCCTTTTCGGCTGCTTTAGGGACCTCATATAAAGGTCTTACCAGTAGACCATAGTTTGATACCCACAGACAACACCAACCTACCATCCCCAGGAAGGCCTGCATCTCCCTTACGGTATGGGGCTCTGGAAGTCAACAGATTGCTTCCTTCCATTCTCTGCTGAGTTGTTGATGTCCACGGAAAATTTCCAGGCCCAGGTATACTACTGTTTCCCTAGCAACCTGTGCCTTCTCTTTCAAGACCCAATACCCACTTTGGCCTAAAAAGTTCAACAGACTTACAGTGAGCT
>NW_008238971.1:39634-65702 GCF_000691975.1 Corvus brachyrhynchos
AGGTTCAGCTTTTTTGGATCTCCCAGGAGAATCATTGGCCCACACTATTTGAATGACAGCCTCTTCAACTTCTTTGGGAATTTTTCCATAGCATTCCTGTACAAGTATAGCAGCTGCTTCAATAATTTTAGATTCTGGGATTATTACTTTCACTCGCCACTCCTTGGAAAACCTAATTTCTGCTTCCAAATTTTCCAATAAATCTCTGTCCAATAATGGCATTGGGGAATTTGGCATATACAGGAACTGGTGAGTGACCCAGTGTTTTCTCAATTTAAATTTCAAAGGTTGGAGAAAAGGCCTTTTTTCACTTACCCCTGTAGCTCTGATCACATTCACGGTGTCTTGACTCAATTTACCTTTTAAAGTATTTAATACAGAACATGTTGCCCCTGTATCAACCAGAAATTCAACATCATGATTCCCCAGCTTAGCTACAACCGAAGGCTCTGCTGGGGTAGTTACCTTCGGTCCCCGCCAGTCCATATTTACAGTTAGTTCCAGAACTGGGGCCTTCTTTTCTGCTCATGATGGACACTCATTTTCCAATGCCCCCGCTTTTTGCAAATTGAGCATTGGTCCTCAGCTAGGGGAAAAGGGGGGCCCCGTTTTGATGTGTCAGATGACTCTCCCTTATCATACTTCTTCTTGTGGTGGGGTTTATTATGTTTATCTTTGTCTGCTAAGTCTCTGTTCTGGTATACCTTCCAGACTACATTCAACAATTTGCTTATGTCCAGTGGCCCATCTATCTTTTGCAGCTTTTTCTTTATGTCATTAGCAGATTGACCTATAAACAGGTAGGCCAGGTGGATCTGCTGCTCAGGTGAATCAGGGTCTAGGGCAGTGTATTTTTGTGCAGCCTCCTTAAGCCTATTTAGAAACTCGGGGGGGCAGGGGTCTCATTTGGATTTTGTTTGATCTCATACAGCCTAGCCCAATTCACTGCTTTAGGAACGGCATATTTTAACCCAACAACCACCCATTTCTGGTATCGCTTCAGCTTTTGCATCTCTTCTGGGACACTGGGATCCCAGCCAGAGTTTGCTAGAGAATAGATGTCATTAACTGACCCTTGGAGACTCCCAGTTGCAATTTGAGTTTCTATAGCAGATATAGCAGCTTTGTTGACCATTTCTCTCTCTGTTTTATCCAATAATTTATCTAGCATAATATTTAGATCACCCCAATCTGGGTTTTGGGATTTTATGGCCATTTCTACACTCATAGCTACTCTCTCTGGGTTGTCCCTGTACTTCCCATTTGAGTTTTTCCACTGCTGTAATTCTCCAAGGGAAAATGATGTCTTTATATAAATCATTCCCTGATTTCCCACATCCTGTCTGAGAGGTGCTTCTAATGCAAGTTCTTCCTCCCTCTCTTTATCTGCTTTGGACCTTGTGTGTTTAGCGATGGGACTGACTGCTTTCATAGCTTCTAGGGCTATCTTGCCCCTTCTTCTACCGCCCTCTCCATGGGAACCATCTGTATTGGAATTATCCCATTCGCTTTTAATTGAAATTGCTTCATGGGTTTTAAAGATTGTTCCAGCTGAATGTTGATCAGGAACTGTCTTGCTTCTTGTGGCACTGGAGGGGTAGGGAGGCAGGGGCTGCAAGCAGCTTCTCCCGTCCCTAGCTCAGCAAGAGGCGCCTGGGTCGGGGCCATCCTGTCTGCCCTCAGCTTTAACACTGGCCGCGCCGCAGGGTGGGGAAAGTGACCGGCTCCTCCTGTCTCTGGCTCAGAAACTTGGAATTCGCTGCACTGGCGAAGGTACTCAGAACTGCCCTTCCCCATTTCTGCCTTCACTTCCGTGTTCGGGGAACTTGGGGAAAGGTGGCCAGCCCACCCCTTCCCCTCCCCCTTCCCCGTCTCTGCCTCTGGAAAAGTCAGGGGGTGGTGGCCAGTCCGCCCCTTCTCTGCTTCTGGGGCGGTAAGGGGGTGGTGGCATAGCTGCATCTCTCCCGCCTCCATGCCCACCCTCCCCCCCTGAGGAGGCTGGGGGGAGGGAGGCCTCACGCCGCTCCTCTGGCTTTGAGTTGGCCACTCGCTCCCTCCCCCACCCCCGCTTGGACAGCGGCGGAGGTGGTGGGGACGGCGGGGCTACCAGCAGTGCCACTACTCCTCCATCCCACACTTGTGCAGAGCCACCGCCCCTCCACTTCCTGCCCCCACCTCCACCTGTGCGGGCTGCCCGGGTGGTTGAATGGGGGAGAGACCTCCCCCCCCCATCACTCAAAGCTAGGGCCACCATATCTAGATCTGTCATATTGATTTCTCTGTCCGTATTAGTATGTGAGCTAGCTTGCTGCGACTTTTTCTTTCCCTTTTTCCTCCTCAAAGTCATTTCCATATTACTTCTGTCTACTACATATGCTTCTTCCCTGTTCAGATACATAGTAAAAAGTTCTGCATATCTTAGTTCATCAAACCTATGTAATGATCTCAGTTCTACTATCAGGTCAGTAATGATGTTATTTTCCAAACTCCCATAGCGAGGCCAATTTCCTTGACTTAATTTTAAAGTTGGCCAAACTCGTGTGGATAGTCTGATCAATTCTCAGGTGTTCAAAGTAGTTTTTCGCCCTGTCAGCCATTTCCAGTGTTTTATTATCAACTTTAACAAGCTGTTAGGAGGGACTTTTTCATTTTCATCTGAAAAAACACCACCCATGTTTGCTCATAGACAGAAAAACTCTACCAGAGGGAAGCTTTTAACTCCGGAATTCAGCCTGGAATCTGGCCTCGGAATTCTGACTTCCCAGGCAGTTTATCTAGCTTACTACACAACACTTTAAAACAGCACTTTAAAATACTAAAAAGCAACTAGTTTTAGCAAACAGTAAATGCGCACGCACAAAAATCTGGTCTCAACAGGATGCGAGCCCACAGCCTCCCGACGTCCTAACCAACCAACCAACCAAACTCTCAAATATCTGAGCCACTCCTGCGGCTATGTGGAGTGCAGCCTCTGGGCTCCTGTGGACTTCACGGAGGGCGTCCCCTCCTTTCCACAGTTTGCAGAGGAAAGGTTTAAGCTTTCCCCTTTCATGGGCTTCTCTGCCCCCAACCTTTTCAACCCCCTCGGAGATCTCCTTCCCTAGTGCTAGCACAATCTCTGTAATACCGGTCCTCTTTTACCTCACCTTCCTTTCCGTGCTTCTGCCTTTCTGTGCTGGGTCCTAAAGTCCTGGTCACAGTCCTGGATTGTTTCTCCAGCCCCTCTGTAATTTGCTGGCAGAGAGAGGGGCAAAGCAAGATGTGTTCTAACCCAAGACTGTGAGTTTCAAGGTCTTTAGGGTCCCTTCGTGGTCGCCAGCAACTGATGCCTTTTCCTGGTCTTAAAATCAAGAGTCAAACACGGTTAGAAGAGGAAAAGGGATTTTACCTTGGTATTTATTTTAAGCATCCTTAGGTGCACGCGTCCAGGTCAAATGCACCAAAATGTACACTGCAATGCCCCCCCACAAGATCTGGTATAACATTCTAGGTCTTACTAATTAGCATATCTATCAAAGATTCCCCAATGAGAGGCTCGAGTGAGCCCCCCTCCCCAAGGAGCCTTCCCCTGGATGGTTCTATCTTAGTTTACAGAATGTGTTCTGGAGAGGACCTTGGAGTCTGGGGCACACTATCCTCTACCTACGAAGCTTCTAAAAGGTTTAGTCTCTCAGCTTGACAAACAAGTCCAAGAATGTAGGCAAAAAGCACTGAGAATACAGAAGCTGTAAAAAAGGTATAACGGGGGTATAAAAGAAAAGGCAAAAAATCTTCATGGCATCAACACCACTGCCAGTCCTAGTAGAGATTGGTGCTATGCACTTTTCTTTGCAGATCTACATACTATGGCCTTCGGGCACTCTGGCAGCCTGAATCTAAACTGAAGGGTTGTCGCAGCGGGGATTACTGCAACAAGTATATTTCAAACCAGGAGTCCCGTGGAAATGAAGTATATATGGACAGATTCGTGGTAGATGTTTCAGAGATGTTTATTTCTCCAGCCACATGGCCGGGGCTCTGCTCAGGAACTCCGCAGTCATGGGACCCAAGGGTCCTTGGCGTTATCAGGGAACCCAAACCAACCAATGGGGAATGAAGCTGAGCAGGGGCAGGGAAACCCCGTGTCTCCCCCCCAGGGCCCATCTCCCAGGGCTCCATGGCAGGGGGGAAGGGACCCCAACAAAGGGTTTCCAGCTACGGCCCTATTAGCGAATGAGAAAAAGTAAAGAATGTTTCCCTATTGCCTCTTGGTAGGTAAACGTTTGAAAATTAAAGTTTTAATTTGTTGCTAACAAAAAATTTAGAAACTGCTTTAATCCAGAAAAAGAGGCACCCGGCTGAGTGTTATTACCAGAACTTGTAGTCAATACGAGCGAGCTAGTATCAGACTGGGGATAAAGCAGGCAAGAGAACAGTTACTCTTGACACATTACGCGAACTAGCTGCAGACTTTTGATATATGAGGTGAGCTTTTGATACCCCAAGCAAGCAAGCAGTAAACTTTTCCACACATTAGGCAAGCCAGCCAATGAACTTTGTGAAATGGAAATGACGATGGCTCCTCTCAAACCCTACATAAACAAGTGCCCATCTGGTCACGCATAGGGCTGCGCAACCACAATCTAGATAGTGCTGGAATCTTTGCTGTGCTGTCCTTCACTGTCCTGGCTGCTCCTGCCAAGCTGCTCATGCTCCCCCACACACTACCACCCCTTGCCCTGCCACAGGTGCTGCTACTGCGGCCCCTCTCCCTCACTGGCTCACTTGACTGCTCTCGGAGAGACCAGGGAAAGACCCATTGCACTCGGAGTAGATGTCCCCCATCACAGTCTATAAGCCAGAGCTGGACCTGTGGTGGTGGTAACCCCTTTCCTGTATTTCTCATAGTTTTTCTGGACGTTTTTCCTACTTGTCAAGTTTCTCTCTTTCTTGCCTCTTTTCTATAAAAAAATAAAGTTGTATTATCTCTTTGTTTCCCAACCTTTAACTTCATTTGTGTCTTAATCTTGCTTTTGCGTATGTTTAGACCTTAGTTCTTTCTGCAGTTTTTGATCGAGGCAAACATGCCTTTCTTCTCCTTAACTGGACTGGAACAGAATCAAACGAAGAAATGTGCCAGGAGAGAGAGAGCTTTTGCTGACATTACTCTTCCTGACATTTGAAAACTTCCCTTTGCACCACAGGCAGGCACCACTCACTATCCTCTTAACAAGTTGGAAACCACACATGTACTGTGACAATTTGCTCTTTAACACACTTTTAGTCTAGCATAGGTTGAGTTTGGTCTGCTAGAAAGCTGAGAGACAGAAGTACGAGTGCAGCAACCACTTCTGTCCTGAGCCTTACCTTTGAACCCCTCCCTTGAGTTGCATTACCTTGCTCACCCCTCACCCACCTGGAATACAATACTCTATTTCTCCTGGCATTTCCTCCCCTAGCCCTGACCTGCCTGTTCCTCCTAAGACACTGAGACTCTTCACATACCCACAGTGCTTCCAGAGCTCATGAGAGGCAAGCCAGGAGAGCTTCCATCCAGCCAGACCCGTCAGTCCAGGCGGCTTTTACCCAGCACCAATGTCTTGTTGGCATTCTTGGATTTTGGACAAGCAATCCACATTTCGCCTTTACGCTCCAGGACCAGAATGACAGTTCTTTTGCATAGGAAAGAAAGCACACAGCACCAGTGTTGGAGGTGCAGATAAGAAGCTGCCTAGTGAAGGTCAAGGGCAACAACAACTTTCTGCCCATTTGGTGTGGAAGCACTTCCTCAATTTGGACAGTTAGGGAGTTGGTATCTGTCTTGGGATGGTGGTCTCCTGAAAGAATCAATTTGGCATGTGGTTTCCACTTCTCAGAGGTGGCCCTCTGAAATCCTGGCTTCTTTTGAACAAGGTAAGCAGCAAAACTCAGTCTTGTTGTGCAGCTGACCTAGTGCCCCGGGCAAGTAATGCCCATTAACAGTGTTCCGGCACCTTCGTATGAGATCAGTCCCTGGGGGTTTTGTATTTTGGAAGGGGGGAGGATGTAATTTCTTTTGAGATGGGCTTATAGTTCCTCTCTTTGGCAAGGAAAGCAAGTTTGGATCCACACGTTGGGTGGTCATAGCGTATTTAAAGGCTTTTCCTAAGAGGTAGTTCTGTGGGCTAGAGCTGTTGAACTGTTGCGGAGGGAATGCAAAAGCCAAGCTGTTGAGCTTTTTGTCCTCCGACCTTTAGAGTCTGAGCAGTCCCTAGTGCCGTTCAGTTTGGATCCTGACTCTGTGAGACTAAAGGATTATGATGAGGGGGTATGCTGCTACCTCTTTGGGTGCAGCTGAAGTTGTAAGCAGCAAGAGCTTTCTCAGCTGGCACTTCTGTGAGCTCTGTTTTTGCTAGGTGTTTAGAAGTTTGTAGCCAGACTGTGCAAGAGTGAAAAGATTTCCTAGGACAAAAGAGTTCGTGTTGCCGTTTGAGTGTGGTACAAATAGGAGTTAGTTCATGGAAGGGGAAGATCAGCAAAATCTTTTTGTCCTGACACAGTGGACTTGAGAGCAGTGACGTTTTCAGCTTGGCTCTGCACTTGGGATAGTTGAGAGCAAGGAGAGGTGCGTATCCTCCTTTTGCAAGTCGACAGCGCCATCATGTGGTTGTTTTGATGAGCGCTGACAGTACCCAGGGAAAAGCCAAGCGCTTTTCTGGCCCGGCTGATCAGGAATCCCTTCAAAACATCCAGCAGTTGCTCGCAAAGAAAAAGGCCTAGAACAAAAAGCTAGTGCTTGCCTTCATCCTCCCCTTGCGGGCTGTAAAAGATGCCAAACACACTTAGTGATTTGCACTTTCTTTCTCAACTATACAGCTAGCATCCCATTCTCTCAATTTGGCAGAGTCCATCGCTTAAACAAAGCGTTTCCAGCTGCAGTTCGGACTGAGAGATGTGCCAGGACAGAAAGTATTTGCTGATCTTCCCTCTTGCCTGTGAAAACTGATAGTCACTGCAATCACTTTAACACACCTTCAGTGTCGCCGAGTCCCAGCAGCTGTATCTTACAGAGACGGAAGTATCAGGACAGAAGACATTCCTAAATTACCCCCTTCTTCTAGCAACCCCGAAACTGCCCACAGTGTGCTGGGACTACTCACCTTCCTTCTCAAATATATGTGCCATTGCACTTTTCCACTTCTGCAGGTCTTTTTCCAATGTCCAGCAGATGCTCCTGTAGAAAAAGGCTGTAGAAGAAAAAGCCAGTGCTGGGCTTCACCTTTCCCTTGCTGCATGTCAGCCACAAGAAACTCATTGGTGTACGCTGTACTTTCCTTCTCTGTTACATCCGCCACCGAGTTCTCTGGATCTTGGAGTCTAAAGCTTACCAGGATTTTTTTCATTAGAGCTCAGATAGGAGTGTGTGCTAGACCAGGTAGCTTTTGTTGAACTTCCCCCCTACAACTGCTAAGGTGAATTTGGGAGGCAGGCGAGTGGCAATAATGTTCCTCTTGCAGCCTGTAGGCTGCACACACAAGCATGGTGCTCTGCCAGCTTCATTCTTTGCTTTATGAAACATCACGCACTTTCATTCTCCCTCACTGTGACTAGTCGTCTACTTCTCACATGGAACCCTGTGCTGGCAGTGAAGAGCTCCAGCTCACTGCTTCTGCCAAAACGCACCTGTGCCATGCACTTTCCTTCTCAGCACTGTGTACCACCACATCCTGTCTCTCTTGCAGTCTGACTCTAAACAGAAAGCTTTTCAGCTATGTCTTGTGCAGAGAACTGTGCCACCACAAGGAGTTTGCCCGGTGCTTGCCCCTGACACATGGAAACTTGCATTTGCAGCACAATCAAGTGGCAGTCCTCTTTCCTTTACAGCCTGTAAACCGCTGCTAGATCGCGGTGCTCTCTGCATGTTGCTTCTCAGTTGGAAGTATCACTGGGCACAGTACAGCCTTGCAAGGACCAAAGGTGCAGACAGACCTCTTGTACGTGCCAAGGTGCCAAGACATAAACATGTTGTTCATTACCCTTTTTTGTCGCCCAGATTGTGGTGGTTTCTTGAAAGTCTTCAACATAGAAACACTAATCCAGCAAGTGCTTCTCTTCTGGTGCATATAGCTGAGCTAGAACTAGATAGACACTTTGGACTCTGCGAAACCGAAAAACTGTGCACAGCACCCTGGGGATGCGTACAGCGTACACACTGAAAACAGGCAAAGCTGAATGTCATAGGCGGGCTTCGCTTCCTTGAGTTGTTGTATAGGAAGAACTGCGGGCTGTTTCAAGGTTAGAATCGGGCATCTGGGAGAATAAAAAAACTACACGTTCTAGCTAGCTTAGAAGGAAGGACCACAGCCCCCAGAGTGTGCTGTGTACTTGAAGGGCTGCCATGAGAAGGGGTGATGCAGCAAGTGCTTTGGTCCTGACTGTAGCTTTGTCGAGACGGACATAATAGCACGACACTTGTAATCTAAAGCTGAAAAAGTTTTTTTATTTTCTCTACTGCTACTCTTATACCTCTTTACAATTGCTGTGGCTTATTGAGATTGGCTGCTTAGCAAACAATGACAAGGCTGTCTAACAAACAATGACCATTCAAGCAGTAAAACAATTAGCTATACAAGCAAAAGTATAGTTATATATTATCTGCAAGTTCTTTCTTGTACACACTTAATGTCCCATAACAAGAATATCCTCTCCTTGTGTCCAGAACATCTTCTTTCATTGATTATCTTCTTGGCTTTCTTTGTAGGTTTCACTGAAGCTGCAAAATTTCACGGTAAAAAATCTCACAGGTAAATTCTGGCTGTCTTTAGGTTTGACTCTGTGAGGCTGTCAGTCCAGCTGTCAGTCTCATAACCTGACATCTTTTTCTCTGGGCGAAGTGATGGGCACTTGGAGAGGCTGAAAGTACAGGATGGTACCAAACTGAGCACGAACGTGCAGCAGCACACCATAGGCAGTTTACAGGCAGCAAAAAGCTGTGAAAGCCACTTGAACACTATCCAAGTGCAAGTTAGCAATTGTATAGTCAGTGAAAGAAACTTCGCGCAATTTCCTTCTCCCAGAGTGTGAGATGTCTACTTCTAGCCCAGAACACACTGTTCAGCTGCCACAGAAGCTGTCCAGCACACATAAGGCAAAGAACGCAGCTGCAAAGCACAGTGCTTCTGTACACAGTGTACCGAGTTGCAAAAGTGCAGCCAAAAGCTCGTTCACAATGTCAGCTGAGAATGGTCTTGCTGCTTCAACATGTAACTCTCCCACGTTGAAGTCCATCACACCACCATCGACACTTTCATACACCTTACAGGGTCTAAGCAGTAATATCGCTACAGAGAAGTAAGCATCAAAACAGAAGGCTTCCCTAAGTTACTCGCTTCTCTTAGCAGCCATGAAACGTGCACAGCATGCTGCCGCTCTCTACCTTCCTTCCCAGATAGATGTGCCGTCACATTTTTCATTGTTGCAGCTCTGTTGCAAACATCCAGCAGGTGTTCCCATCAAATAGGCTTGAGAAGAGAAAGCCAGTGCTGGGTTGTACTTTCCCCTTGCCGCATGTCAGCCACACCAAGCACACGTCTGCACTACGCACTTACCTTTGCAGCACCTTCTGCTCTCAGAGGTTTTGAATCTCAGCGTCTCAAGCTAAACAGAATTGTTTCTGCTTATGGCTCAGGCAGGCATATGTATGAGCACAGATAGCTGTCATGGACCTTTGGCCTTACAACTGATAATGTGAATTCGACAGGCAAGCAAGTGGCAATAATGCTCGTCTTGCAGCCTGTAAGCTGCAGACACAAGCGCAGTGCTCTGCGGGTTCATTCTCAGACTTATGAAGCATAATACCTTTTCATTCTCCCAGAGTGCCAAGTGTCCACCTACTTCTTGTGCAGAGCACAGTTGTGTATGAAAAGACATGGACACGATGGTCTCTGCAAATCTGAATGTGCGTGACCTTACCTGAGGAAAATTGCAGAGCCACAGAGTGAGACTGCAGTTTATACAACGCAGTAGGAAAGAGCATTCCGCTTGTGGGATGAATATATGTTTCCATGCCTATGGTGCATGGTTTGATTAAGCTCCTTGTCTTGGCGCATTTGTCTGTGTGAGATGTAGCTGAAAACCTTTCCGTTTAGAGTAAGCCTGCAAGAGAGAGAGAGAATGTGATGGTAGGTAGGAATGAGAAGGAAACAGTCATCAAAACAACCACACGATGGCGCTGTCGACTTGCAAAAGGAGGATACGCACCTTGCCTTACTCTCCACTATCCCAAGCGCAGAGCCAAGCTGAAAACGTCACTGCTCTCAAGTCCACTGTGTCAGGACAAAAAGATTTTGCTGATCTTCCCCTTCCATGAACTAACTCCTATTTGTACCACACTCAAACGGCAACACGAACTCTTTTGTCCTAGGAAATCTTTTCACTCTTGCACAGTCTGGCTACAAACTTCTAAACACCTAGCAAAAACAGAGCTCACAGAAGTGCCAGCTGAGAAAGCTCTTGCTGCTTACAACTTCAGCTGCACCCAAAGAGGTAGCAGCATACCCCCTGGCATCTGCATTTTCTTTCTCAGCTCTATGTATCTCATCATAATCTTTTAGTCTCACAGAGTCAGGATCCAAACTGAATGGCACTAGGGACTGCTCAGACTCTAAAGGTCCCAGGACAAAAAGCTCAACAGCTTGGCTTTTGCATTCCCACTGCAACAGTTCAACAGCTCTAGCCCACAGAACTACCTCTTAGGAAAAACCATGAAACCCACTAAGACTACATAATGTGCGCAACTAAACTTTGTGGTTTTGACAAAGAGAGTAAAACTATAAGAAATGTCTTGCCTCCCCATGGTACCTTATCATCTTCTTCCCAAGGAAAGGTCCTCTGAGTCATTTGGCATTGCCTCATCTTCAGTACAATTGCCTAGTTTTTTGTAGATACCCTTGCTTTGCCTTCCCTTGCCTACATCATCCTTACCTACGTCTCCCTTGCCCTGCCCTCTCTACAACTTCTTTGCTTTGCTTTGCCTTACCTACCTCCCCTTGCCTTGCCTGCTGCCCCTTGCCTTGCCTTGTCTTGTCTTACATGCAGGCAAAGCAATGCAATAGAAGTGTAGGCAATTCCAGGCAAGTCAAGGGAGAGGTAGGGAAGGAACGACTGGTGAGGGGAAAGTAAGTTGGGTGATAGGTGAGAGAAGGCCCAGAAATTGTAGGCAAGGCTGGGCATAGGAAGGTAAGTCCAGTGATGGGTAGGCCAGGCAGGGACAGGACAGGCTAGGCAAGGCGTGGCCAGGCAAGAAAGGGGCAGGCAAGTCAAGGCAGGGAATGGGTATACAAGGCAATGCAAGGCAAGGGAGGGGGAGGAAAGTTGGATGTGGGTGTGTGTGGCTAGGCTAGGCCAGGAAAGAAAAGTATAGGCAGGTTGAGGTGGGGGATATGGGCATGCAGGGGGACAGGAGAGGTAGCAGAGCAAGGCAATTGTTTACTTTGCAAGGCAAGGCAAGTGAGAATTAGGCAAAGCAAAGAGAGTCCTAGGAGGAAAAGGCAAGACAAGGCCAGGAAGAAAGAGGTAAGGAAGTCAAAGTAGGGCATGGGTGAGCAAGGCAAGGCAAGGCGATGGAGATGTAGGAAGGGTAAGGGAAATACATGGATATGTCAGTAATGCAATGCAAGGCTGGGCTCTGCAAGGCAATGCAAGTTGAGGGATGATCCAGTATGGCAAGGAAATACAAGGTTGGGTAAGCAATTCAAGGGATGTCAAGGCAGTGGTAGGGAAGGCAAGTAAGACCACTGAGGGGACAGCAAAGCAAGGTAATGCAGTGGTAGGCAAGACAAAGCTCAGAAGTTGTAGGCAAGGCAGGGCATAGGAAGGTAAATCCAGTGATAGGTAGGCCAGGCAGGGACAGGGAGGGCTAGGCAAGGCAAGGCATGGCAAGAAAGGAGCAGGCAAGTCAAGGCAGGGAATGGGTATACAAGGCAATGCAAGGCAAGGGAGGGATAGGAAAGGAAAGACAAGGCAAGTCAAAGGGAAGGAAGGCAAAGCATGGCAAAGCCAGGGAAGAAAGGAGGAAGCATGTCAAGGCAAGGGATGTGTATGAAAGGCAATGCAAGGGAAGGAAGGACTAGGTAGGGCTAGGCAAGTCAAGGGGTGGGCTTGCAAGGCAAGGCAAATGAGAAGTAGGCAAGACAATGAGAGTCATAGGAGTGGCAGGCAAGGCAAGGCAAAGCAAGGCCAGGGGAAAAGGGACATCAAGGTGGGGGTTGGGTGAACAAGGGAATGCAAGGCAATTGAAGTAGTAGGAAGGGCAAGGAAAGAACACAGAGGAGTCAGTAAGGCAATTAAGGTTGGAGTCAGGTGAAGCAAGGCAAGGGAGGGGATGGCTATGCAAGGTCATGCAAAGCATGACACAGCTAAGCAGGGCAGAGCAAGGGAAGGTAATGGAGTGCTAGGCAATGAATGGCAGGGCACAGCAATGGAGTTGTAGCCAATTCAAGGCAAGGCAAAGAAAGGGTAGGAAAGAATATGAGTGATACACAAGGAAGGTAGGTCAAAGGAAGAACAGGACAGGCAAGGCATGGAGAGAAAAGAAAGGGGAAGGGAAGTCAAGGCAAGGGATGGGTATGAAACACCATCCAAAGAAAGTGAGGAGTAGGAAGGGAAAGACAAGGTGGGGAAGCAGCCAGTAAGGCAGTGCTAGGTTGGGGTATGCAAGGCAAGGTATGGGTAGGCAAGGCAAATGAAGGAAATTAAGGTAAAGGCAAGGCAAAACAATGGCAGAGCAGGAGGAGTGGTAACACAAGGCAAGAGAAGGATTGGAAAGGCAAGGCTAGTCGAAGGAGAGGAAAAGAAGGGGAGGCAAGATGTGGGAAGAGAGCCCTGGTAGTTAAAGGCAGGGGATGGGTATGAATGGCAATGCAAAGCATGACATGGGTAGGCAAGGCACAACAAGGCAAAGGATGGAAAGAAATGGCAAGTAAAGGCAATAGAGTAGGCAAGAGAAGGCCCAGAAGTTGTAGGCAAGCCAGGGCAGAGGAAGGCAAGTGCAGTGATGGGTAGGCAAGACAAGTCAAGAGCAGAAAGAAGAAGAAAGAAAGGCAAGGACAGGGAAGAAAGGGCTAGGCAAGGCAAAGTGGGGAGTGGGCATGCAGGGTAATACAAGATATTTGCCTTTCCTTGGCCTGCCCTTTTTATACTTTCCTGGCTTGACTTTGCCTTCTATGCCCATCCCCTCCCTTGTCTTTCCTTGCCTTTCCTTGCCTTTCCTTTGCTTCTCAAAATTTGCATTGCCTTACTGATCCCTTGCCCTTCCTTACTTTTCAGTACCTTGCATTTACTTGCTCACTCATCCCCTACCTTGACTTCCCTACTGCTTTTTTCCTGGCATTGCTGTGTATTACGTGTTCCTCTTATGACACTCATTGCCTTACCTATCTAGCACATCCCTTGCCTTGCACACCTACCCCTTGCCTTACCTTGCACTGTGCTGCTTAACACTCCCCTGGCTTGCGTTGCCCTGCACGCTCACACCCCACTGTGACAATGCCTAAGGATTTCTTCCCTGGCCTGGCATTGCCTTGCCTTGCCTGCCCTTCTTTTGATTTCCTTTGCCTTGCCTACCCACACCTTGCATTGCATTATTGACCCCTCTGTATCCTTCCCTTGCCCTTCCTTCCCGTCCATTGCCTTGCATTGCCTGGCTAACCTGCCCCCCACCTCGACCTCCCTAATGCTTTTTGCCTGTGCTTCTCATTGCCTTTCTTAACCCTCCCTTACCTCTCCTTTGCCTTTCCTGCTCAGCCTTGCATTTCCTTGTCATTCCTGACAATCCCTTGCCTTCAACCTTTGATCACCTTGCCCAGGCTTCCAAATAATTCCCTTGCACTTCCTACCATGGCATTGCCTGGCATTGCCTTGCTCACCCCTCTACCACCTAGACTTCCCTAGCCCATTTTTCCAGTTCTTGCCTTGTTTCCTGCTCCTCACTTTGCCTTCAGGAGCAGATTAGAGGCGACCTGTGCAAAGTCAAGGCCAGCCAGACCTGTCTGCCCTGACAGGTTTTCTCTGGCAGAAATACTATGATGTAACACACTCACCTTGCCTTGTTAGACCAACAATTTCCTTGCCTTGCCCTACTAACCCTCCCTTGCCTTGTGTTACCTTGCATGCCCATCCCTCACCCTTGGCCTGCCTACTGCTTTCCTCCTTGGCCTTGACTTGCCAGGCCTACACCTCCTTTTAATTTCCTTGCCACTCCTACCCAACTTTGCATTTCTTTGCCATTCCTGACTATCCCATCCTTTGCCTTCCTGACTCATCTGTGTCTATCCCTTGCCCTTTGTACAACTCTATTGCCTTGCACTGACTTGCTCACACAACCCCCACCTTGACTACACTATTGTTTTTTTCTTGGCCTTGCCGTGCATTGCCTGTTCCACTTAGGACACTTATTATCTTGCCTATCCCTCCCTTGCCTTGCCTTGCCTTTCCTACCAAACCTTGCATTTCCTTGTCATTCCTGATCATTTCTTTGCTTTGCCTTGCTTTCCCACAATTAGCATTGCCTCTCTGCCTTCCCTTCCCCTTCCTTCCCTCCACTGCCTTGCATTGACTTGCTCACCCATCCACCAACTTGACTTCCCTACCCATATTTTCAGGTGCAGACTTGCCTTTCCTTCTTCTAGGACTCTAATTGCTTTGTCTGCCTCTCACTTGCCCTGCCCTGCCTTGCCTCACAAAGCCACCACTTTATTTGCCTTGCCTTTCAACCCCTCTCTTGCCTTGCATTACCTTGTTCACCCCTCCCACAACTTGACTTCAAGACCCCTTTCCTCCTGGCATTTCCTGGTCTGGCCTTGCCTTGCCTTGCCCTGCCTGCTCCTCCTAGGACTCTCAAGGCCTTCCCATACCCCGAGTGTGTCAAGAGCAGATGAGAGGCAGCCCAGGGCAGGTCATGTCCAGCCAGATCCATCTGTCCAGGCAGCTTTTGTCTGGCACCAGTCCCTACAGGGCTTGAATTTTGCACAGGCAATCCACATTTCCCCCTGGGCTCTGGGACTAGAAAGACAGTTCTTTTCCAGAAGAAGGAAAGCACGTAGCCCCAGTGGTTTAGTGCAGATTAAAGGTGGCCCATGTGAGACCAAGGCCCATGTGAGACCCAAGCAGACCAGTCTGTCCTGGCTGCTTTCATCTGGGAGTAATCCTAGGCTGTATTGAATTTCAAATGTGCAATCTGAATGTTGGTCTTGCCAGCTGCAGCAAGGCCCTTGGAAAACCATGGAACAAGGAATCCAGTGCGTGGGAGAACTGGCTGTGCTAGAGATAATTTTCTCAAATAACAACCAAGGCACTTAAAGTCCAGATTTTTAAACATGTTTAATCACTGCTGTGATTGAAACTTGCATGACTCGGGCCCCAAGCATACTCCCACTTCCTAGCGATGCTGCAATGGGATGAGGAAAATGAGACAGTGGGTGCCGGGACAAGAAGGCTCCGGACACATGAAGATGCTGTCCATGCCCTGACAGGAGCCCAAGTCTCAGCCATGGAAACAGACCTCACTGAGTGTATGCAGGAATTGGAAGAGAGGATTGGAGAGAGCCATCAGAAACTCAGAAAGGCGCTTAGCGAGGACATTTTGCATGGCTTGCCAGTGCAGACCAGGGTCTCTGCTCTTCAGTGAGTAGCTGAAGCTACTGAGGGACAAGGTGGATCAAGTCAGGTTGCAGACCTGAAAGCCATCCAGCTGGCTATGGATATCGCTAAGTAAGAGAAGTGGCCAGCACTCTACCTCTACACTGTCTCATGGATGATAGCAAACACTCTGGGGGGATGGTTGGCATGATGGAAAAAGGCCAGTTGGCAAGGCAGAGAGAAACCCATCTGGTCTGGCGAAGCATGGCAAGACATCTCTGTCCAGGTAGAGAAGCTGACTGTGAAAGTCCATCATAGTGGATTTAGTGCCTAATAGTTGGGCTAATGAGGAGCATTGCACCAACAAACAGGTGGATTGGGCTGGCAATATTAAAGTGTCACAGGTAGATCTGGATTGGCAACACAAGGGAGAGTTATTTCTGGCTTGCTGGGTCCATGATGCCTGACATCATCAGGGAAGAGATGTGACATACTGATGGGCTCATGACTAAGGGGTGGACTTAACCATGGATACTATATCCTAGGTAATCCATGATTGTGAAACGTGTGCTGTGATCAAGAAGTCCAAGTGGGTAAAGCGCCTGTGGTATGGGGGGCAGTGGTCCAAACATAAGTATGGGGAGGCCTGGCAGATCAATTGCATCACATTGCCACAAATGGCAAGTGTTAAATGCTCACAATGGTAGAAGGCACCACTGGATGGCTGGAGACCTACCCTGTACCTCATGCCACTGCCTGGAACACCATTTTGGGCCTTGAAAACAAGTCCTGTGAAGACATGGCAAAGCTGAAAGAATTGAGTTGGACAATGGAACTCATTTCAAAAACAGACTTATAAACACCGGGGCTAGAGAACAAGACAAAGCAAGGGGTGCTCAGGAATGGCACAGATATACAGGCTTGGGTAGGAAAGGCAAGGCAAGGGAAGAGAGGAGAAAGGCAAAGCAAGGCAAGGGAAGTAAGCAGTAGGCAGGTCCAGGTGCAGGATGGGCATGCAAGGCAATGGAAGGGAAGAGAGGTGTTGCAGAGCAATGCAAGGCAAGGATTGGGTTTGCAAGGCAAGGCAACTGCAAGGTCGGCAAGGCAATGAGAGTCATAGAATGAGCAGGCAAGGCAAGGCAAGGCCAGGAAAAAAGTAGTAGGGAGGCCAAAGTGAGGAATGGGTGACCAAGGCAATGCAAAGCAATGGAGTGGTAGGAAGGGTGAGGGAAGAACATGGAAGGGACTGTAGGGCAAGGGAAAGTGTGGGAGAGTAAGGTAAAGTGAGGGATGGTCATGAATGGCAATTATATGTGAGGTTGGGTAGGAATGGCAAGGCAAGGTGAAGGAGGAATAGGCAAGGCAATGAGAATCATAGGAGAAGCAAGCAAGGCAAGGCAAAAGCCAGTAAAAAAGAGGTAGAGAAGTCAAGGTAGGGGTTGGGTGAACAAATCAATGCAAAGCAATGGAGTGGTAGGAAGGGCGAGGGAAGGACATGAAGGGGTCCATAAGGCAAGGCCAGGTCTGGTGAAGAAAGCTGCTTCCCTTTTAACAGAGTAGGTTTCAGTAATTCAACTACTGCTGTTCACAGCAGGGAAATTGCAAGAGAGGAGAAAGCTGGAATGTGATTTTGAAACTGGAATTCATTTGAGAACTAGTCATCTCTGGACTTCTGTTACCATCCGTGTGTTGTTAGATAGTATTATTAATAGGAGTATTTAACATTTTTTAAAATACCACTGTCAAAATACTGTGTCAGAATCCAGTACCACAAACTATTCACTGGACCACGAAGTGTTATTTAGTATCTCTTAATTATCTGCTGTCTGGTTATTTTAATTTTTAATTTAGCATGTGGATTTTATACCACTCTGCATATCATGAAATTATATTATTATATTTTATGTATAGTTATATGCAGTTAATGCAGTATATGCAGTATATTCTAGACAAAATACAGAATCTAAAAAGATACTAATAAAGCTTCCAAATGACTCAGATTTTAGTGCTTAAAAACTAACATCCCCTCCTCTGAATCTGGCTCCCAACCTGAGTACTGACTGACTTACCCTAGTTTCTACAGGAGTAAGAAAATGTTGCAAGACCAAATTCTCATACTTGCTTTAAATTTAAAAAACCACATTTTGTAGACTTCTAAGACCCCAGTAGTGCTTTTAGAAATATCATTGCCTTGATGGAATATGCATGGCTGGCGTATGGCTGTGAATGCTTTGAGGGAAAAGCAGGACTTTTCAGTACAGTTTTGACACAAAAAGTTATTATGGGTGCATGATTTTACGGCTTTGAGTCAGATTAGTATGTCAAACAGGGTTTCATGCCATCTGCTCAGTGATACTGCTGTGGAAGATCAGGCTTGTTTAGGCTATACAATAACAGCAGTTTCCTGAAAATCAGAAATCCTCAAATAGAGAAAATGTGATACGCTGTCCTTCTACAACATTAAAAATATTCATTTGAGAATGTATATGCTACTTGTTGTACTTAGTAATAACTATCTTTATTTAAGATCCTCAGGCCAGCACTCTCATGAATGCACAAATAATCAGTGAGAACAAGCCCAGGGGGGATGTTTCCACAGAACTAAGCAGGATGAGGCTTTTCCAACCTAAATGGTTCTATGATTTATGACCCTTTGCAGGACATGGGTATTTTAAAGCATTATTTTATTCATCTTGGAATGGTATTTCCTTATTGTACTGGAAGGTTTGCTTTTGGGGGTTTAGTTAAAAAAGCAACTCACACTGAACATATTGTCAGGATGTCACTTGGCTTTCAGAGAGAATGTGCTAAGCAATAGCTGTTGTACAGGACTTTATTTTGGAAGGGAATAACCCCTTCATCCCACTGGCTTAGCAGATCAGAAGTACATGCCACGATGAAATATATGCAGTGTTAAAGCTGGGTCTTTTCTCATCCTTTCTTTTGCAGTACAAAGATAGCGAGAGATGGGATAAGATAACGGGGTAAGAGTTGCTCTACATATTCTATTAGTAGGACATTGTTTCTGTTCCTCCCTTGGCCACTAAGGTGCTGCATGGCCCTGGGGCTTCTCCCTTGTTTCCTTGTAACTTATGAAATTGTGATTTGGGCACTGAGCCATGACAAGTGCTAGTAAACCTGGTTTTACCTGACAAAGAAGGGGGCTGACTATGAGCAGCCTGTGAATTGAAAATGCAAAAGAAATAGGTTAATATTAATTAGAAGCATAAATGATTATGCTGCATTTGCCCCATGCTTGAATAATTCTCAAAATTATTGTTACTACAGTGTGTAGTTTAATGATTTTCACTTGAGAGGGTAAATTTATTTTTCCCCTCAGACTTTTCTCACATGTTTCTTGAACTGTAACTAAAATCTTTTTGGGAAAAACAATGAGGAGGAACAAGCAGAGCTGAGGCAGCTGGAAGTGCAAATATTCAGAAGGAACTGGTCTGGAAACTGTATCCTGCTTTTTAAGGAGTGTGGTTTTCCCTCAGCATTAATAGCCTTTCTCCAGTGGCATCTGCCTACAGAAAAATTATAGTCAAATTATTGTTGAAGTAGTGATTTTATTTACAAAACATGCTCCTAAATAATACTTTTGGCTGAATGCAGATGAAATCCCTCATGAGAATGCATGTTTTGGAGAAGACATGGAGCTCTCTCTCTGTTTTTAACTTTCTTTTGTGTTAGACCATTGATTTTAAATCTTCTTTTGATCTGTGAAATCCTAAAAAGTGCCATAGTGGGTTCAGTAGGGCAAATGTACTGTGAAGAACAAACCACTTTTACAGTTGTGCTTTGCAGGTCCCTTTAAAATCTCTGTGTATTCCCAGATGGATCTGTGGATCCTGATTTGAAAGTCACAATGGCAAAGAATCCAGCCCCTTTCAAAAGCAAGGGTTTAAAACACAATGCTTTCTTCTCAAGACAGATTCTTGCCCTCTTTTGTGTGTGCGTGGTCTTATGGAATATTAACTTTAGGAGCCAAGATCTTGGTTGAAATCCTGTAAGCATTTGATCTTCATTTAAACAGCTGAGCTGAGTTGTGTAATCATTTATAACAAATTATCCACAAAATACCTTGGATTACTCTCTAAAGCCCTAATACTCAAACCATGCCTTCATAAATTTCAACTTTTAGGTGTATTCCCCCGACAAACTTTATGTAAATAAAGGGGTTTTAGAAGCTTTACATGAATATTCATAATAAAAAAATAAATATACTATATAAACAGTCCAAATGCCATTTCAGTGACTTCTTCATGAAACATAAGACTGTACCAATTCAGAGCTTCTATTTCTTGAAAAGGCCAGATGGGGAGCACAGTTTCTGGGAGATGTTGCTTTGTGGTTTTTTGTTTATTTATAGTTTGGTTTTCTTCTCTATCAGATCTCATTGCTATGAGAATCCAGGTAAATTGGGAGTTGAAACCAACATTCAGTCCTTCACTTGAGCCTCCAGCCTTTCAGATGAATATTTGAGACATGTATTATTATGTAGGTCTGTAGCATATACTAATGTCTGACACATAAGGAGTCTTTTTCTCTCCTGCATTTGTTTGATCCCACAAATGGTGTCTATAGAGTGCTTTGGTAATGTAATTAAGCAGAAATATTTTCCAAAATGACAAAACCTCAAAACGACATGTCATTTTGTATTTCAAAGGGTGGAATTCCTTGATTTCCATTGATGAATATTCCCCAATATATTAAATATATTCATATCTATTATGGTTTAACATACTTCTCAACAATACTAAATTCTTAACTGTAGTCATTGCAAGTATTTTGTCTCTCCTCTGTGGCCTTTCAAATGAAACAAACTTGCTTCTGCTTGCCCTGCTGTCTGCCATCTTGCTCCCCATTTTTTCCATCAAGTTATTAATAAATAATCTAATACTAAGTGCCCTGATGTCTGAACTCTCCATTAACCTCTCCCCACTCTAACAATAATCTGTTTTCTAATCTTTTGTTTCCTCTTACTTCATCAGTCACTTTTAAATCTATGAAAGCATCGAATAACCTTCCATCAGATTTTCCAGAACAGAAATGGAGGGGTTTTACTTACTAAGAGTGTAAAGATCAGTTTGGACATTCTCTCGTTTAGCCTGTGCAAGCAGGCACCACATAGGTGATTTCCTGTCTGTGGCATGAGTAGCTAAGAAGATCTGCTCTCAGACGTACTCACTGGTTTGGTACCGGATCATCCAAAAAATTCCCAGCTTCCCAGTAATACAATCCGGGTCTCTAAAGAAGAGAAATCCCCAGCCTCCACAAGGCGTGCTGGGTGTTATGACCAAAAATCAAGGTGGGTTTGTGATAGCAGTTTCTGCGCCCCGGCACTCTCGAGTGGCCATGAGCCCCTTTCACAAGCCAGAGGCGATAGAGCAAAATATCTGCAGTATGTCTGAATTTTTTCTAGGAATATTTGGGCTTTGTACTAACTTTTTTCTCTTACCCCTTCTCCAAGGTGGCTACTGATTTTTGAAAGGCAACCTGGAAAAAAAATCAGAAAGTCCTGTTGAGCAGAAGAGCTGCTTGGAGGGCAGCTGGTCAGAGCAATTTGGAGTGGGAATGGGTTTTTCACAGCATCATATTGTATTCTGCCACAGCAGAAGTGATCTTAGGGGGGAGCAAAAAGCAGTGACTGAGGTAGAGGGACCTCCTTGGGGGCAGGCTGAAGCTGGGCTGGGCCATGGCTGAACACGAGGACAGGTGTGCCCAGCTGGGCAAAAGGCCAATCATACCTGGGCTGTCCCAGCCATGGGGTGGCAGCAGTGACTGTCCCCTGTACTGGGCACTGCTGAGGTAACACCTTGAGTCCTGTGTACATTTCTGGGCCCCTCACTTCAAAAAGGACATTGAGGTGGAGCTTGTCCAGTAAAGGGAAACAAGCCTTGTGAAGAGTCTAGAAAACATGTCTCGTGAGGGGTGGCTGAAGGAGCTGGGGGTTTTTAGTCTGGAGAAAAGGAGGCTCAGGAGGAATCTCATTTCTCTCCACAACTCCCTGACAGGAGGGTGGAGTGAGGTGGAGCCGTTCTCTACCATGCCTGCAGCGAGAGGACCAGAGGAAATAGCCTTAAGCTGAGACAGGGAAGATTCAGATTAGATACTAGAATTTTTTTTTCACTGTTCAGGCATTCAGGCACAGTAAGGGGCTGCCCAGAGATGTGCTGGAGTCACCATCCCTGGAGGTGTTCAAGCTGTCTGGACCTGGCAGGGGGTGACATGGTTTAGTGATTTAGGGGTTACAGTGGCAGTACTGGGTGGACAGTTGGACTGCATGATCTTGAAAGTCTCTTCCACCCTTGATGACTCTGTGACTCCATGATCCTGTGGGCCAGCAGGTTGTGTTGGGACCAGCAGAGCCCAAGTCCACGTAAGAATGACAAGAGATTGACCCCCAGTTCAAGGCTGATGGCGTAGTTGGGGACAGCAGGGGTCACAGTGTGGCTGTGTCACCCTGCAGCTGGGACAGCCTGGACAGGATCTCCAGGGACATGCTGAAATGGGAACCTTTAGCACGGCCTTGTGCAGGGCTGAGGCACATATAAGAAAATGTCCTGACCGCTCAGTAGTACGTCCTTCCTTCTGATTATTTTCTGCCATAAAATACATACTACTATTCCTACATCTTATAATAATCATCAGTTACATAGATCAGAAAATAAAAGTATTTTCTAGTACATATGTATAGTATACCAGTAAAACTGCTTCTACCCTGTGCATCACATTTCTTCAGGGAAAACCTGCACTGAGGTGTCACAGCTGTGTGCCAGGATAACCAAAGAACTGACGTGACCTGTCACAATACTTCTGTCAAATCTGCCATCAGACCCAAGTCTCCCTGTTGCAACACAGATGGATTCACTGCATCTGTGTCTGTACTACTCAAACAGCCTCTTTCTAATGAAGATCTTTCTGTTCTTCTGTTTTCCTTTTTTAAGAGTACAAATGCCTGTCCTGTCTTTGCTGCACCAGCCCCTCAGGGTTTGCAGAGTCCCACATACCACCGTGTGCCCTGGAAAAGGTTGTGTCTGCCAAAGAAAATACCTGAGAGAAATAGCTGGAGTGGGATAAAGATGCTCAGGATTTGTCAACATGAAATATCTTTTTTCTGCTACAAATGGATTATTATGAAACTAAGAACACTATTTCCCCCTTTATAAGCTGCCCTTAAAACAGGGCATAGGAGAATGAAAATCTCCTTTAGGAAGGTGAGAGAATATGTGGATTTGTTTTGTTTTGGTTTTGTTTTTTAAATCTTTTGACACAATGTCATAGTTCAAACATCAAAGCAAATGGTGGCAGAAGTCACCATAGTAACAAAACCTTCATCAGTGAAAGACTTTTCAAGAAGTGGTGATTATGTCCTGCATGTAGAAGAGAATAAGACCTTCATTATATTCAACCTTTGAATACTTTAATTTGTACTTTGCTTTAAGGGAAAAGGCAAAATTAAGAGGGAAAACAATGGGTAGAATTGCATTAGTTCTCTGGAGTGGATGGTGGAGTACAACAACCTTGTTACCATATTTCTACCTCAAAAAAAGAGCAATGGTAAAATATTTCCTCATGCATTTTTAAGGTTATAAAAAATGAATTACTGTTTAGTGATGGTAGTAACATTCTTTCTTCCTTCAAACCCTCTAATCCCAAATTAAATCCTGAAAGCAGCAAAACATTAAAAAAGTCTTTAACCAAGAGGTGGCTAAGCTTTCTCCACAGCACATGTGCCAAAGGACAAGGGAACTCTTTTCTGAGGAGCCTAGGGCTGAGAGGGTGTCGCCTGCCAGCACATGGTATAAGGTCCAGGTGGGAGTCTGAAGGACCTTGAGGCTTTGGGAAACTTGCTGGAAAGCTGAGGGTGTGCTGGATTTTGGGACACCACCACCTCAGGCTGATGGTTCTACAGCCCCTGAGAGGCTGATCCATTTTCCAAAACAGCTGGACTTGCATGCTCCCAAAAATGAGAAAAATAAACCAATAGCACACACTTCTGTTGCTGCCTGACGAGTGAAAATTTTGGTAACAAGCTGTTTGCAATGAGATTTTTAGGATCTGAAGTGTCTCTGTACATTCTTGCTCTGAAGCAGAATGAAAGTCTGTTTGAATGGATTCCCAGAGAAGATGAGATGGCCTAATAATAGTCAGATTTAAAATCAACCAAGCTAAATTTTAAATTTCCCATTGAAAATATTTTTCATGAACATTTGAGGTTTTGAGAGGAAAATGAATTTGTATTTTAAAACTTTAACCAACTTGAAAAAATAATATGGAGCCTAAGTACCAGCCACCAACTAGCATGCCAAAAGGAAATAGCTTTGAGAAGTACTTCAGACCCCAAAACTCAGTGGAGCCGACTTTCTGGAGAAGTTGAAATTCTCTAACATGTTGAATTAAAACTATAGGTTCTGATATTTGATGCAAAATTACTGTAATTTGTGGGTTTCTTCTTCTTTATTCAGCTCTATTAATAATGTCCAGACACAAGTATGAATTCAAAACAAAGAAAGGTTTAATCTTTTAGAAAAACAGACAAATGCTTAGAAAGAACGTCGGCTTAATTGATTTTCCTCTTACTAAACACATTTCAAATTCTCCTCTTTTGCTGTATGACATCCCAATGCCTTTTGTATTAGGCAGTCTATGAATAGTATTTTCATCTTCCTATAATTCAAAATCAAGATTTTCCTACTGGGACTGCAGAGATAAATTATTCAGCCTGGAAGCACAGTGTTTGTGACTGATAGGTAAATCTTTGTAAAGGGAAGGCCTGGTAAAATCATGGCTCCGGCTTGTTACTTGGCCTAAGTAGAAATGGACTGTGGGAGAATGACTCAGCTAGAATAGAGGAAGTGAGGCATGCTGCATGAATGCTTCGTGCCGGCACCGTGGTGTATGGTGGTTGGTTAAATTTGGTTTGTTGTGCCTTAAAACTGTGTAAACTAACAACCGACTAATGGCATAAAAAGGCTGGGTTTTTATAAACAAAGTTCCTCCTTTGCACCTGCCTGGGGACTCCTTGCTGCTCCCTAGTGTTACATCTGGCGCCCGAACGTGGAAAACAACCCTATGATGAAGAGCGAACCTTGCCCAGGACTGAAGCCCCTATGCCCCAGGAGCGGCCCTGGCCCGTGACCTACACCAGTTCTCATGGACCCCCCCCAGTGGGCCCAGGCAGTGCCCAAGCCCATGCAAAGGACTCTGGGAGTGGCTCCAGGCAGCGCATCCCTATGGTGAACTCTGGTGGCGAGCTGCAGCGGCAAACCCAGGCAGCACGCTTAGACAACCTGAGTGAACCCTCAGCTTCACCTTATCAAACTTCAGTGCACACATTTGACACTTTGAGGTGAGCTGCAACTGATAAGCTGTCTCTTGAGCAGAAACAGACCCTAGAGACCATGCGGCAGTTTTTATGAAGGCAGAATGGAGACGTTTCCTATGCTAAATTACTTTCTTTCCTAGACTGGCTTTCTATGCATATCAAAGACCTCCTGCTAACTAGCATTTATCACCTAGATGCTTGGCAAACAGTTGGGCAAAAACTTTTCTATCTTGTGAGTGCGGGTGATGTCTGTGCGTCCAGGCATCTTGCGACTTGGGGAATTATAATATCAGCTCTGTAGCGGGTTCCGTTCGTAAACCGGGTGGAAACACCAACTTAGTGTAGTGGTTTGGCTCAAAATATCCATGACTTCCTTTTTTTCCTTCTGTGAGATAAGAATTAGGAGAAAGCAAAGCAGGCAGAAAACTTAAACAGTTGCAGTACAAAGAAAGAGTTTTATTACTAATAGTATTAAAAGTAAAGAGAAGTAACAAGAAATTAAAGGAAACCCCCTCCCCTTTCCAGCACTTTCCTCATTTTACCCAACTCACACAAAGGGTAACAGAACATGGGGTGTTAGTCAGTGTTGCAGTTCTTCGTAAGTCTCTTTCATATGTTTAAGGATAAAAGGGTTTTCTTCAGCTGCACATGGTTCCCAAACTGCCACCAACAGCAGACCCGCCTGGAAAGAAAGAATCTGCTGTGGTGTAAAGCATCTCTTCCATGAAAAAATCTCACAGTTCCTTCACACGGCCAAACATAGGCGATCACATGGGGTTATTAATGTTTTTAAGGATGAGTTACTTTGGCCTGAACACAAAGGCTTTTTTTCGCCACAAGTACCTAAAAAGCCTCTCAATGCTTCTATATAGCCTGGCATAGGCACTCCACAATTTTCACGGGCCACACGTGAATTTTTCATCCCCCCCCCGTACTTCAAATGGATTAAAGAGACAAACAGTTTGTGATATTACAGTTTCTTACCACGGCATGCAAGAATTTTTTTTTAAGCTACGCGCGAGAATCGCGGCACCGCCCTCTTTTCTCCCGTCGCCATTTCCAGCTCCGTCTCACGTGACTCACTTTCTCTTTCTCTCTGACTCTGAAGCCGCCATGTTGAAGAGTGTTCTTGTTCAGGCTTTA
>NW_008238971.1:65874-67192 GCF_000691975.1 Corvus brachyrhynchos
TGGTTCCCAAACTGCCACCAACAGCAGACCTGCCCGGAAAGAAACAATCTGCTGTGATGTAAAACATCTCTTCCATGAAAAAAATCTCACAGTTCCTTCACACTGCAAAACATGAGCCATCACATGGGGTTATTAATCTTTTTAAGGATGAGTTATTTTGGCCTGAACACAAAGGGTTTCTTTGCCACAAGTCTCTAAAAAGCCTCTCAATGCTTCTACGTAGCCTGGCATAGGCACTCTTCACAATTTCCATGGGCCACACGTGAACTTTTCATCCCCCTATGTACTTCATCTAGATTAAAGAGACAAACAGTTTGCGATATTACAGTTTCTTACCACGGCATGCAAGAAGTTGTTTAAGCTACGCGCGAGAATCGCGGCACCGCCCTCTTTTCATCCGTCGCCATTTTCAGCTTCGTCTCATATGACTCACTTTGACTCTGAAACTGCCATGTTGAAAAGTGTTCTTGTTCAGGCTTTACGTGCTCTTGGCAGAGTGCCAAGGCACCCGGCTGTTATCCCTTTGCTTTATTTTATGTGTCTCTTATTGTCTTTATATTAAACTCTTTAAATTCTAACAGGAGAGTGAACCTCGTTTTTCACAATAGGAAAGGAGAAGGACCTGCTGGTCCCAGGAAACTGCACCGGACGGATTTAGCTGTGTGGCAGTCCATGGCTGGTTTTAGCTGCCTGCGGCTCTGGGACAGTACCCACCCCCAGCCCCCCAGCGACCCAGGGTCTGTGCCGCGGCACTGGGAAAAAAAAGAGGGGGGCAGGGGCCCCGGCCCAGCCCGGCAGGGCCTGGAGGCTCGGAGATCCCCCCCCACCTTCTGGCAGGCGGGCTCTAAGGAAAGGCAATTCCCGCCTTTCTGTGCGGTTTAAATATGTAAATTGTGAGAAGCATCATTAGTCTAAAAGACTGTCCATCAACTCAGGTTCAACCCACTACAAGCTCTTACAGAATCTAACGCAGGTTTGGCTGCCCTGCTCTCCTGGGAACCTGTCTCCCCCCCATACAGCTGCCCTCTTTGGCAGCTGTCTCCCAGGGAGACGCATTCCTACATAACAGCTCCCCCGAACTCCAGTCTCCCCCGGGTCCTAGAGCTCCCTCACAGCCCGCCCTCCCTACCTGCGCCCCGCCCAACCCGGCCTCTGTGCTGCCTACTCCTCCCACGGCCTCTGTGCTGCCTGGCCCTCCAGGCCCTGCCTCTGCGCCGCGCACCTCTCCTACAGCCTCAGCACTACCCACCGCTCCTACGGCCTCCACGCCACCCACGGCTTCTCCCACCGTACCTCCTCTTTCGCCCCCCCCCCCCCT
>NW_008238971.1:67326-72509 GCF_000691975.1 Corvus brachyrhynchos
CCACACCAGGATCTGCTGGCCAGCTCTGCTGTCCCTCCGGAGACTGTTACTTTGAATAGCTGTTCAGACACGGCATCTTGTGATGCCCAGGTGGTTCAGCAACTGTACCCTACACCTGACTGGGACAGGGTCCCCCCATATCTAACTGCATGCCCATTTGTCTATGAACAGGCCAGGCCTCCATCCTATAAAGATGTAGAGTACTCTGTCCTGAAGGAGTTGCGCAGGCTGGCATAAGATGTAGGTGCGACTTCTGAGCAATTCGTTACATATCTGCAGACATTAAGTTCTGCCTATATTCTCACTCCTGCTGACTGGAAAAATACGAGAATGGTCCTGACGATGACCCGGTATCTTGTCTGATTTTCAGACTACCATTCATCTTGCCTGTCTCAGGCAGGGTGTCTACAGCAGAAGGACACATACAGCCATCCTCTAACCCTTGGAACACTCCTGTATTCTGCATTCCCAAGAAAAGTGGTAAATGGCGACTGATGCATGACTTGCGTGGAGGAAATGCAGTCATTGAACCCATGGGTGCCTTGCAACCTGGACTTCCCTCTCCTGCGATGATACCTCTCGATTGGCCCCTCGTTGTCATAAACTTAAAAGACTGCTTTTTTACCATTCCCTTGTCACTGTTGTACCCAGAACGGCGAGAAAACTACATGAGCCTAAGTCCAGGAATAAAATGGTGCAATTTAATTCATTATAAATCCATTTATATAACTTGGTTCGCAAGAGTGGCCTGATACTATTGGTCCCTTGATCAACCACCTCTTAGAGTGATTGGTGGAGGCTCTACAACACCCATTCAAAGTATTTTCTTCAATGTACCATAATAAAACTTGGAAAAACAAGTTTGCAGCTGTGAGATAAAGTCTTGGTTTACAAAAACCTCAAACTGTTTCTCAGCTAGCTTGCATGAGAAAGAAAAACTTCACAGGATGCTGCAGAAGCTGGAAAATTCCTCTGTTTCTAACTTTTTAGTATCCTCATTCCCTTGCACCCTCATGATGCACCTCATTTTGCTTTTTCAGTGCCCACCCTGAACCATGCAGAGCCAATGAAAAGGTATCACTGGACAGTTTTGCCACAAGGCATGTGCAACAGCCTAACTGTATGCCAGAGGGTGGTGGACCTTACTCTGCAACCTGTCCGCCGCCAATTTCCTGAAGCAACCATGTACCACTACGTGGATGATATTTTACTTGCAGCTAAAGATCATTCTTTTTTGTGTTCCATACAGGTGGCTGTCGTTCAGGAAGTTCAAGCAGCTGGCTTGGTCATTGCACCTGAGAAAGTGCAGCAGCATGCCCTATGACATTACCTAGGGTGGAAAATTACTCAGCAGACTATCTGCCCTCAGCCTGTAAAGCTTTCTGTTAAGGACAACCTGACCTTGAATGATTTGCAGAAATTGTTAGGTTCCTTGAACTGTTTATGCCCCATTCTAGGTTTATCCACAGAGCTTTTGCACCCCCTGTTTGCTTTACGTAGGGGTGATCCTAATCTCAATTCTCCCTGACAGCTGACTCCTGAGGCTAAAAAAGCCGTAGATCATTGTGCTCAGGCTCTGGAAAGTCATCAGGGCGGGCGATGGGACCCTGATGAACCTGTTTCTCTTGCTATAGTGGCTAGCAAGTTTCAACCCTTTGCTGTCCTGTTTCAGTGGATCCTGATGACAGTGATCCGTTGCATGTGCTGGAGTGGCTATTTTTACCTCACATGGCAACAAAAACTGTACGGACTATCCACGACATGTTTGTGCAGCTAATCATGAAAGGCCATGAGCGGCTTCAGAAGCTCAATGGCCATGATCCACATGTAATCTGTGTACCTGCAAACAAAGAAAACTTGTCATGATTGTTGTCAGAGGACACTAACTTTCAGATTGCACTTGCAGACTTTTCAGGACAATTGTCTATCCACTTACCCTTCACATTGCCAGTGGATGGAGGTGGGTAGCCTCTCCTTATATGCAGAATGCCGCTGCAGCATGACTCCCGTTGACAGAATGACAGTTTTTATGGATGCATCCAGCAGAACCAGCAAAGCTGCAGTAGTATGGCGTGAGGGTGACTCTGCCCGATGGCATAAAAGGGTTCTGACAGTGCACAATGCTTCAGTGCAAATCCTAGAGTTAACCGCTATCCACTATGCTTTTCAGTTGTTTTCACGGGATCCGCTCAATACTGTAACTGATTCTGCATATGCTGCTAATGTAGTTGTTCGTTTGGAATCTTCATACTTGCACTATGTTGATAACCTAATTTTATTTGCAGAGCTGCGTACACTGTGGCTTTTGATTAACAACCAGCAGCATGACTTTTATATGCTTCATGTCTGTTCTCATACAGGTTTACCTGGACCTATCATGGAAGGTAATACTTGTGCTGATCTTACTGTCAAATGTTGTGCCTAATAAGTTTGCTCAGGCTAAGCTGTCTCATGACTTCTTTCATCAGAATGCATGCTTTTTACGAAAGCAATTCCAATTGACTGCCTCAGAAGCTTGAGACATTCTGCTTTCCTGCCCCTCTTGCCATGGAATCGCTCCTGCTCCTTTAGCTGAAGGTGTCAATCCTTGAGGCCTAACTGCTAATTCTGTCTGGCAAACTGATGTTATGTTCCAGAATTTGGTCGTTTAAATTATGTTCGTGTAACTGTTGACACTTTCTCACGTTTTTTGATGGAGACTGCCCACACAGGAGAAAAGGCTCGTGATGTTACTCAACACTGGCTCACATGCTTTGCTACTTTGGGCCTCCCAGACACTATAAAGACTGACAATGGCCCTGCTTATGCTTCTGAGCAGACTCGCCAGTTCTTACAGCAATGGGGTATCTCTCACAGCACAGGTATCCCTCACTCTCCCACTGGTCAGGCAATTGTTGAATGTGCCCACAGAACACTGAAAACTATGCTTCACAAACAAAAGAAGGGGGAGTTGGAGTGCCCACATGATAGGTTAGCAAAACCCCTGTATGTTCTCAATTTCCTGAATTGAGATGAAGCTGGCCAAACAGCATGTGAAAGGCAATATTCTTTACATACAAATGCTCATCCCAGGCCTCCGGTGAGGTAAAGGACCAGTAACACAGCAGTGGGCAGGACCTTTAGACTTGTTAACGTGGGGAAGAGGTTATGCTTGTGTCTCCACAGGTCACCACGAGAAATGGGTTCCTTCGTGGTGTGTGTGTGACCATTTGTTGCATCATCCTGATCAGTGAAGGCACTGCAAGTGTCGTACCCCCTACACTGGACGGCACAAACGTATGGATCACCCTTGCAAATGCTATGCACGCTGATACTATGTGCATCTCTATGACAACTCCTAATGTTCCTTCTCGCACATGCTTGGTAGGGGTACCCATTGACAAAAAACGCTTTGGTAAGCTGTATAATGAAAGCGTGCAGCAAAACTGCACGGCTGCAGGTATATTGCAGCCTATGTGGTGGTGCCAGGACCCCTGGTGGAAGACCGCAGGACAGGATGAGACATGGTATAAAGATCTGAGAAGGATTCATGACTTTCCAGCTTTGCCCTTGCAGCCACAAGAACTAGACATGCTAGGGACTTTGCGTGCTTCGCTACGCTTTTACATTGATGGTACGTTTGATGTTTATATAAACAGTGTTAACTTTGATGTCTCTCCTAAAGGTATTTTCAGCAATGCTTCCTTGTGGTGTAATCAGACTTTGGAAAGTCAACTGACATCTGGCCATCAGCGCTATTGCTCTCCCCTTGGACTTGTTCTTAACATGCGGGGAGTGCATCCGGAAAGGTAGGTATACCAGGCAAAGCTGTTGGTGGACCTTGCGCCATTGGCCAACTAACCTTGTTTCATCCAAATCAGACTGCTCTAATTGTTGCAGCACAGCATCGTGTTAGGCGCAGCGCGCAGGTTCTTAACGAGAAGTGCGATTCGATGGTAACTTTCTGGAGCACTACAGAGCTCATCTCTGCCAGTTTAGTACCAGCAATTGGTACTGCTCACACTTTGGCTTCTTTAAACAAGCTTGGCTGCTGGCTTGCAAAGGAAGCTAACGCCCCTAGTGCTGCTCTTTCAGCTATGCTAATGGACGTTAAATTGGTGTGACATGCAACACTGCAAAACAGGGCAGCTGTTGACTTCTTGCTGTTGGCTCAAGGCCATGGATGCGACAATTTTAATGGCATGTGCTGCATGAACTTAAGTGATCATTCAGAGTCTATCCATAAGACTATCAGTAATCTGAAGCAGCTCATTAAACAGTTACAGCAACATAATGAGCGTGATTGGTGGGGGGTGTCTTCATGGCTCGACAACCTTGGCTTTGGCTTTGGGGCATGGTTTAAATGCTTAGCAATGTATGGAATAGTTATCCTTGGTGTGTTCTTAATGATTATGATATGTATCCCATGTATTTTATCTTGTGTGCAACAAATGATCAATAATAGTCTTAATAAGATAATGGCCATACCGGCGCAGACAGTTTTAGCTGTGCAACACTTAAAAAACAAAGAAGGGGGAAGTGTGACCGATAGGTAGAGCTTTGTAAAGGGAAGGCCTGGTAAAATCATGGCTCCGGCTTGTTACTTGGCCTAAGTAGAAATGGACTGTGGGAGAATGACTCAGCTAGAATAGAGGAAGGGAGGCATGCTGCTTGAATGCCTCGTGCCTGCACCGGGCTGTATGGTGGGTGGGTTAATTTTGTTTTGTTGTGCCTTAAAACTGTGTAAACTAACAACCGACTAATGGCATAAAAAGGCTGGGTTTTTATAAACAAAGTTCCTCCTTTGCACCTGCCTGGGGACTCCTTGCTGCTCCTAGCGTTACAAGTGTTATTATAAGAAGTTACAAAACTGGTGTCTTCCACCTCCATTCTTTCTTCTAATTATCATTTGACTTTTGCATTGGTTTTGTTTAATTCTTTTGGACCAATATGGCTAATACTGAGTGCAGTTCCCAAATTATATGGCTTAATTTATATGTATAATGAAATTTGGGTTATACATTGTATTGGGTTGACCCTGAGTTGATGGACAGTCTTTGAGACCAATGACGCGTCTCACAATTTACATATTTAAACCGCACGGAAAGGTGGGACTTGCCCCTTTTGTCGGAGCTCGCCTGCTGGAAGGTGGGGGTGGGGCCGGGGCGGGGGCACCGCCCCTTCCCCCCCTTTCACGCCACGAC
>NW_008238971.1:73104-89150 GCF_000691975.1 Corvus brachyrhynchos
GCAGTTTGGGAACCACGTGCAACTGAAGGAAAACCCTTTTTTCCTTAAGCATTAACAGAGAGACTTTTCAAGAACTGGAACACTGACTAACATCCCATATTCTGTTATCCTTGTGTGAGCTGGGTAAAAGGAGAGAAGTGCTGGGAAGGGGGAGGGGGATTTGCTTTAATTTTTTTTTGTTATTTTCTCTTTACTTTTAATTCTATTAGTAATAAAACTCTTTCATTGTACTGCAACTGTTTAAGGTTTGTGCCTGCTTTGCTTTTCTCCTAATTCTTATCTCACAGAAGGAAAATAAGTAAGTAATGAATATTTTGAACCAAAACCACTACTTTAATTGGTGTTTCTGCCCGGTTTCGAACTCAACCCGCTACATACATCTACAAAACAATGGTTGATATAGTTGTTTTCACCCACAGCTCACTGAGCTCAAATAGGTCATCTAAAGCCTTGCAGGAGATCTCTCACGTCTCTGTACTGCAGATGTGATATATAAAAATGCATGTATTTGTCCATAGATGGAAAGTCGAGCATCTGTGGGACCAGCTGTAATGAAGTTCCTTTCTTTGTTGGTAAAAATGATGTGATTTTAACAGAAATCAGGGAAGTCCTATGAAGTCAGTACTTTGATGTCATTTTCTTTGAGTTTTTATGCCATTTGCGGGAAGGGATTAGAAATAGCACTGTTTGTACAGGGAGCCCAAAGAGCTCTGCAAACATTTTGATTTTATCAACAAATAGAAAAAGCTGTATTATGCCATGGCATTTAAAAGAATGAGCAGGAAGAAGTCAATTGAGGTGCTATAGTTAGGACTGTGAAAATAGGTTTTACCATCATCACCAGCAGCAGCATTTTTATTGTTCTGTATGCATATAAACCTGGATATGTATTTTGACCTAATTTTACCCTTTTTATTGAATAAAGCCTATACTGGCAGAATAAAATCTCAATCTTTAGGTGCACAATAAGTCCATAGCAAGAGGAAAGCTGGGTAAAGTGGTTTCACATGTTTCCTTAACTGCCCATCAGCCCTTTTGCCCTACATTTGCATAACAGACTACAACTGTCTATACATCAAATGGCTTAAGGAATAGATATATATCAGAAATACTTGAGGAAATTATTTGGCTGACATCTTTGAGATGTCATGGAAACTGGCACAGCTGTTATGGAGGCTGAGAACATGCAAAAGTGAAAATCTGACTTAGCTCCTACTTCCTAGAAATTACTACCAAGAAGCTGTCTCTCTGTCTGTCCTGTGGAACTGTTCTGGTTGGTGGTGACATCATCCAGGGTGCCATTGCTTTGTTCACAACGACTGATCACTGCAATAATCATTGACACTCAAACTCATGGTTCACAGACATCTGAGAAGAAAAGTAAAATAATGAAAACACTTGGACAGTTTTCAATGGAAAAGACCGTTTCTCCTTCTGAAAAGTCAGAGGAGTATTGTGTAACTTGGCCTAACCTAGATATATTGACAGGAGAACATGCCAAAGTGTTCCTGTAGAAAAAATACCGTTGTATCATGAGATTTGGACACTGCTCAGGAGACAGGTGGTTGAGAGTGTTTAGTGATCAGTTGCCAGCAGAAGACTAGCAGGGTTGCCAGGAAGATATGCTACTAAGTCTCAGAGGGATCAACATCACTGTTTATCACATTCCAGTATAAAAGCATGGGGGAAAAGAGGAGCAGAAGCTACAGAAGATTCACAATCACAGTAGTACTTCTCCCACAAAAGCTCCTGGGGAATTATTCAAAACTGAGGAAAGAATGTGGCCCTCAGTGCCATGGTCCTGATGCCTTTTCCTGGTCTTAAAATCAAGAGTCATACACGGTTAGAAGGGGAAAAGGGATTTTACCTTGGTATTTATTTTAAGGGTCCTTAGGTGCACACGTCCAGGTCATATGCATCGAAATGCACCCCTCCAAAATGCCCACCCCAAAAGATCGGGTATAACATTCTAGGTCTTACTAATTAGCATATCTATCAAAGATTCCCCAATGAGAGGCTCGAGTGAGCCCCCCTCCCCAAGGAGCCTTCTCCTGGATGGTTCTATCTTAGTTTACAGAATGTGTTCTGGAGAGGACCTTGGGGTCTGGGGCACACTGATCCCTAGCTACGAAGCTTCTAAAATGTTTAGTCTCCTAGTTGAACAAACAAGTCCAAGAATGTAGGCAAAAAGCACTAAGAATACAGAAGTTGTAAAAAAGGTATAACGGGGTATAAAAGAAAAGGCAAAAAATCTTCATGGCATCAGTCCAGGCGACAAGGTGTTCATCAGTCAAAGGTTGGACTTGATCTCAGAGATGTTTTCCAACCTTTCAAAGCACAGACTTTTTTTTATTGTGGATTTCCTTTCTCTGATCACTGGTGGGGCTTTTGCGCACCAAAGCAATGGTAAAGAGAATGAAATGGAAAATACCTGCTTGTGCCAGCATTTACAGCCTCTTGACGCAGAAAAATCCACTTTTTGTGTGTTTATAGAAACTAATTTCTAGAATAACATCAGCTAATGATTTTACTTGGTAAATGTGCATGTGCTTCTGAGTTGCTGAATTTTGTCCTTATTCCATTCATTTCCTGGTAGAGTCATCAACAATCATTTCTTCAGGACTGTGTTTAAAGGCTGTTTACTGGGCCCACGATAGTGGGTTTCACACTTATTTTTTGACTAGGAAATAAACGGTATCTCCACACTAGCTGTTTCCTGATTTCAGCAGCACTGTTTTTAGATGCTCTGACTTAACTAGATCTGCTGTACTGCAATTATCCAACTGCATTGTGGATTTACTTAAACAGCTATGATTAGGTAAATGCCTTTGAAAAAATGTTATCATCAATTGAAGTAGGAGTGGTGAAGTCAATATTTTGTATGAATTAAATGTGGCTTTTATTGCCCAGAAAAAATACTTTTAAATTTAGGGAAACCAAAAAGTAAAAGGTCCTGGTTTCTTGAGGTATCTGATTTAACTAAGAAAAAATTGATTTTGGGCTTTCCAAAAGCACACTGCAGGGGTGAGGGCATGGCACAGCCTATGCTGGACTCAGCCCCACACCAGGCTGCTTCCTGAACTCTCAGGGTCCATCCTTGGACCAGGGACCATTAGTGTCTTTGGTCCTGAACTTCAAGATGGTAGGGGATGACCCTAAGCAAGAGTCTCTGACCCCCTCAAGGAGTCTGAGAGCACTTTTCTGCAGGAGCAGCCTTTCTGGAAGGTGCCATGGCCTAGGAGAAAGGTCCCCAGGAGAACAGCTGTCAGCCCCCACTCCCAGTGACAGGCACTCATTGGCCTTGAGCATGTCCCCATGGGGCAGAGTTCAGGAGGATCTCCCTGGAGCTGGGGGACCAAGCCAGGTATGACACACCCACGGCCTCCCTGTGTCACTGCTTTTCCAGAGCTTTTACCAATGCCTGTAGTGAGAGAGGGCTACCAGTGTCCATTATTCTTAACTTATAATTACTTAATGTGTTCTGAGAGCCTGCTTGCTCCAGTACTGGCAAGCCAGACTGTGTCCTGGAATTGGCTATGCACAATATGCATCTGACTTTAATGCTATGCAAGGACAGATCTCCCCCTGTGGAAGAGTTAAGAGCATTAGAGTTAAAGGAAAATGAACAGAAAATTTATGGAACAACTAAGGCTGCAAGTATAGTTTGATTCTTTTTGGAATCAGAATGACTGAACAGTGGTGTGAAATTGTTTATCCAGATCACAAGGCACATGTAAGAATGGAGAGAAAAGAGTGGGACTTCATGCACTGTAAGCAATTTTGTGTTTTCAGAGGAGTTGTTCAGACATTTGCAAACACAAGAATAGGTTTTATTGTGGATTGCTGTTACTAAAAGTGAATAAGTGAGAAAGAATATCTTGTCTTTGTATTAATAGTGACAGAGGCTCAATTTATTTCCATTAGAGTTATGATCCTTTTTTTTCCCAACTCATTAATATGATTCCAGTCTGAATAACACAAATGTGCATTTACTTCCAGTGTTCAGTAAATAAAAATGCAATGAATGTCACTGGGACAATTTGAAGTTAAGTGCCTTCATAATGTGTCACCTGGTCTGAATTAACACCATGTGAAAGCAAGGCTGCAGGAATGAGAGGGCTTCCCCAGACACAGTCAGTCATGGGAGGTCACCTCATTGAATCATTTCAGAATGAGGGAAATTGGGAAAAGGACTTGAGCAATGAGTTAATTTTTACCTTTACTGGAAAAAGATAGTCACACCCCGGTGAGAATGGTGACCCAGACTGGCAGCCATCCAAAGCTGAGCTGTTCCAGTTTCTGTCTCTTGCTCCAGCAGTCAAAGGGATTGGAAAGCAAGGGGGTCCTGCTAACGTGCATTTCCTTTGCCTCTCTCTGACTGTTAGAAAAACAGCTGTGTGTGTGTGTCCCTGCCAAAGGCAGCCCAAATGCAAAAGACAGGCTGCCTTTGTCTCAGCCTATCCTGAAAAATAAACCTGGGGCAGTAGGAGGGAGGAGGAGGAAGATTCAAAAGCACAGCTGTAAATGACAAAATTAAATGGCCTGGAGTAACATGGTGCTTTACACTGGAACTGGGCATCAGGGGAGGGAAGAAACATTCCACTCAGCATTTGCTGCTGTGGTGTACAGGAGCGAGGACACAGCAGTGTTCTCAACCAAGCGACATGGCCCAAGGACTCAACTGAAAAAAGACCTTCCTGTACCACCTCAGTGAGACTCAGAAAGAGGGACTGGAGCTCCTGGGTTTTTATGTGGGTCTGGTAAAGCAAAGAGCATCAATACCTCCACCAGGCTATGTGTGCAATGCTTACCATTTTGTCTACCCTGAGACAAGTGTTTGGCATTCAGAGAATTTCCTTGTCTGGTTCTCATATAATTTCACACTCGCCTCTTTTCCTCCAAACATTTGCACTGCTCCTGGATGCAGATGCAGCAAGTGAGGCATCTGTGCTGAGGCTTGTACCTGACAGACTCACAGTGTTTTTGCTTTGCAGGACGAAGCTACCTGTTCTTTGTTGGAGTTGTGGGTGGACATGGCCCAGGAGGGGCCAGTAACCCAGCCAGTGTGTTGGGCTCATGTAGTGTGCTAAGGAGATGCATCCACCTCCCTATGTAAACATCAGGGCTCAAACCTTAGGTCTCAGTGTTGGTATGGCCATAAGGCCAGGTGGCTACATGAGGATAGTTGTGGCCATGGCTGGCAAATATTTCAAGCCACAGAGCTTGGCAGTGCCACAGGTCCCACAGGCAGTGCCAGCAGTGCATGTTGGGCCAAGGGAAGGTGATCCCCAACCAAAGGCAAGGGCTGAGGAGGGCAAGGCAGTAACAACAAAGAGTTACTTGGGAGAGCCTGGAGAACCCCCAACATAAGTGTCCGTGATGGCATTCACCTTGGGGTAGCAACTGATATGAGATGCTGCCTTGGTTTTTTTCAGAGCCCAGCGACTGCCTCACAGTACGGCAGCTTGTGCCTCGTATTCCCTTAGAGGGGAAAAATCAAAACTGGGTAGGATGCTGGCATGCTTTGGAGATAACAAAGAGGCCTGACCATGGGCTTAGAAAAAGAACTTGGCACAGATGAAGAAACTCGGTGACACCAGTTTTTTGTAAAAAATTCATCAATTTGATAACCAATTTTGATTTGAAGCTTGGCAGTAGTGCAGAGAATAGGATTTATTATACTTCCAATCCCTGGAGAAAATGGGATAGGAATGTGTTATTTTGCTCTTTTTGTTGGTGTCTGGTAGTGACCAGTTCCCTTTGGCTGCTCTTGGATAGGCTCTCATTTGCTAGCTATGGCAGCCTGTGGCTTTCACGCCTCTTTTTCTTCCTCTGCAGCAAGCAGTGTGTCTTCTAGCTCCCTGCTACTACCCTGCAGTTCCTGGGTTTTTTTGTTCAGTGGCTGTGGGTTTATTCTGACACTGGAAGGGATTTCAAAATGTCCAAGGCCTCCTGCCAGAAAGCTGTAAAGCTTTTCCCTACTGGCCCTATTGTTCCAGAATTTCATCCTAAAGACAATTATGACACCCCTGTTGACAGAGGCAGGGTTTTCTCAGCTGGATAGACTGGCATGAGCTTGAACCTTACACATTATGGGATCAAGAAGGAGTTTAGACTACTGCAAAATGTACCTCTGTAAACTCACAATGACAATAGCTCATATTTTTGTTCTCAGTAGTAACACTTGCTTTTCTTCTGTATATGTTGTAATAGCTTGTGCAGGTGAGTTATCCCAAGGCAAATACAACTAAGACAATCCTGAGTTTATTCAGCAATGCGTCCAGAATAGGAGAATCCAGGAAGATACACAGACCAATATCAAATACTTGTCCTACAGCAGTGAGGCAATGGAAAGACGATTTTTTGTGATCACAATTACTTCTGAACCCTCTGAGCCATCATATAAAATGATGAAAGGAGCCATGGCAAAAGCAAAACTGCTCCACATTTATGCTCAACTTTCTGGTCATTTCAATTTGGTATTGTGTGAGAACATGATAAACAAGACTGACCACATTTAAAAGCATACACATGATTTGGACACTTGTTTGGGATTTAAGGAAAATACAGAAAGAATTTAACATTCCTTTGTGTCTTTCAAAGCCTATAATGACTCCTGCTTCCTAAATACTTGTTTTAATATTTTCACTTCTAAATGAAAAGCATTTCTGTGCCCATGGCTAGATTACCCATCTTTCCCTGGAAATCATCTTTATCTCCATTTCAGCAGAGTGGTACCTTCAGTCATGTGTTGCTGTTTGTTTAGTACATGGCTTGAGCTCTATGACTTTATCTTTCTGGCATCCTTTTTCAAGCATGGTCAATGTTCCTAGGGCTAAAACCATACCTTCTCTTCAACATCTTTCTCATATATTTGCTTTGTCCCTGTTTGCTGAAACACTTCCGTTTGGACTAAAGACTGACTTTCTTACTTTTATGCCCTATTTTTGTGTTCAAGTGTGGCTGTGCCTCTTTTGGTCAAACACAGACTGTACAAAATCTGGAAAAATAACTTAGCAACTATGATGTCTTTCTCCTTCCCTTTTCTCACTTTCAGTAATCCTTTCACTTGTCCTGAAAGGACAGGCATCCACTTGTGCATCCACTGTTTCACTGTCTCCAGAAGGAGAACCAGCTGAGAAACCTAGATCGCAGCAACTAAGGGGAGGTAGATCACAGCTTATCAAGATAGGAAAAATAAGTTGTTTAGTACAGAACCATGAAGCCAGTATCACAGAAGAAAATACTGGAGTATATCAATTGAATGCACCAGAATCACATCTGATGGCTGAAGATGAGCAGACCTAGATCTTGAATGAAAGACCCTCCTTAATCTTTGGGACCCAGGGCAGTAGTTAAAAACGTGCACACAAACTTGGCAAATGCCACTCCACACAAGTCAAATCTGTCGAATCAACATGGAGCTGCTGTGGGAAAAGGGAGAGGGAATTGCATACCTCCAGCTGGGAAAAATATCCAATTCTGAGTTGTCTAATGATATGCATCCATTTTTGTCACAGCCAAGTGTCCTTGGCTATTTTGCATGTAAGCTGTTTTCCCCACCTGTAGGAATTCATTTGGTGCTTCTCATGGCTTGTGCCTACACAAAAAATACACTCAGCATTTCAATGCCTGTTAAAATGTTGTCTCAAATTTGGTTTAAAAATAGCAATTGTAGTTAAACAAAACTTTGAATTAGAACTCAAATGAGACTGAAAAACCAGAGCAATCCTTTTAGTAAGGGAAAGAATACATTTGTTTACTCTGCTGCTCTGTTTAGCTTCAATTAGCTTTTATTCCAAAGCCTTTTATGCAATTCTGTATGAATGGCAGTAATCCATGTTAAAAGGTCTCAGCCACGCACATTAAATTTCAGATGTTCCGTTGCTGTTCCAGTAGCAATGGCAGTGTCAGGCAAACCTGCTCTGCAGTTTCTCAGCAGATTAGCTTGGACTTGCCTACTGTTCAGGTGGCTTCTTTTTCATTTACAAGCTCAGGAGAGTCCAGTTTTCATTCCTTTATCCCTGGAAGCCTCCCTTCTCAGAAGCCCATAATAATTTAGGGACCAATTTATGCTATTTCTTATACCATTTAATATCTTTTGTGTTGAAACGTCCTGAAGCACACAGAAGGCAGGACTGTCACAACTGACCATAGAGCTCAGACCTGTGGATAATCCTGTGTCAACTGGGATAAGTCAGTAGGGCTACAAATAAAGGCGAAAGTGCCTCTGTGCAGAGCCCTGTGCACATTTCCTTACCTTCACCTGACACCAGCAGGACTATGACATGTGCAGCAAAATGTGATTAATTATTGCCATAAGATACATTTTTAACAACAGAGTTAAATATAGGAGGAGACTCAGAGTAAGGTGACAGGGGTCACAGTGCTTTGGTTCACACCTGACTTCTTAATAAATGTCCTGAGGAATGTTTAAGGAGCACAAGCCACAGGAACTTTATTTCATGTGTCTTCAGAAGATTTGGAAGTCCTGAATCATAGCGTAGCTCTTTGTGCAGAAATATGACAACATGCTAGAACTGCAGACAGAAAATTTCAGCTTATTCATTCTTCATAAAAACACAGGTCACACAGTCTGTGATAAGATCTGACACAGCTCCATTTATTGCAAAGATGCAGCTCTATTTATGCTGCTTGAGGCTCTAGGCCTTTTAAACAAGCTTCATGTGTCAAAGATTCTTTGAACATGCCTTGATGCAAAGAGAAGAAATATATACTTGGTATTCATGATGTAATTCTGCATGATAATATTGCTTTCCATGGTAATATAACTCATATTGCTTTCATGTACCTTAATGCTGGTTTATTAAAAAAACATAACTGCCTTCATGTTACCCCTTCTTTACTTGTTGCAATGCAGTATTTCACATGAATTGGTTATATTCAAAAGTAACCAAGTGATTATTTCACATCCTTTACTATTCTTGTATTTCACACCCTGTAAGACTTGATCTGAGACATGTTTATTAAAAGTGACAGCTGGGAACATAAGAACTGGAGCACAATGAAGACATTATCTACCTTTCTCAGAAGTTCTGATAAGATGAGGGTGCTTCTCACAGGATTTTATCACTTGAAAAGTCATTATTACACAAATGCATCCCTGGAAACACTGGTAACAAAATTGGTAGAAAATAATAAATATTTTTAAAGTGAGGTATTTTTAAAGTCCTTTTCAGTCTACAGATTTTGAAAGGAAGTAATTTTGTGTGTCCATCACAGTTTGCAAAAGTTTTCATGTGAAACAGTCTTTTGTCTTTTGTCTAGTATTCCCTCTCTCATATGCTTTGTATCTCTCCATATATCTTTTCCCTATCTTAGCACACTGCTAAACAAAGGGAAAAAATAAGGGGAGAAAAACTTAAAAGGTGTAGAAAAACTTAAAAGGTACAGAAAACAGGGTTTTAAAGGAAAGGAATGATGACAAAAACTGCACATTTTTCTCCTCTCCTGCTACAGAAAAGGCAGAAAATTGAGATGGAAAAGAGATAAAACACTTCTTTATAAAAGGTCTTTAACTAATAATTTGCACAATAATGGTAATTAGTTCCTCCCAGCACCACCGCTGTCTTACAGGCACACTATCTTTCACTTTGGCATTAGAGTTAAGCTCTTCTTCCCCATTCACAGTGGTCAGGAAGGCAGATTAGGGGTTGGTAGCACTTTCAGCTGAGGGACATCCTTCACCTGCTGCCCTGTTTTCCCACCAGTGACAATACCAGCAGTTCTGTGGCCAGAGGGACTCCTGCCCAAATGTCAGCTTTTTAGGTACAAAGGCAGTCACAGCAGAGGGACTACTACTACTGGACTACTACTGCATCCAGGGACAGGCTATGTCTGGAGGAGATGAAGGGGATCATCAAGGGGATCCCACAGGGATCTACCAAGGACATGGGTTGTCCTGCTGCATTAGGAAGGGACAGAGGGATTCATGCTCTAAATGCAAATGCTTCAGTCATGTTTTGGATAGTGCTGTACTCTGACTAGTCCTGGTGACAGAGGTAGGTCTAAATATGAAACAGAGCAGCAGCCCATAGGAAAAGGACTAATGCTTCTCATCCAGTTAGAACTGGGCACTAGGAGTACAGTCCATCTGCTCCTGTACTCCATGTCCAGCAGCACTCTGTTTGCAGCACTTCAGAGGAGAAAGAAATGTACCTTAGAGCTGGTTGCTTTGGAATTACATGTCAGCATATGGGGAACATTTTCAATTTCACCTTCTCTCAATGAGAATTACAAGTCCATTGCTAAGCACTACCAATAATTTCTAAAACATATGAACACAGATCTATGGATGGTAGGATGGACAAAAATGTGTATATTCCTCAGCAGACGCCTAAACTAGAAGTGATGTCCTCTTCATGCGCCCAAAATTGAACAGGTTTCCAGTTGGAGGAAGATAGGAAAATCTGAAATTTTACTGTACTGGAGAAGATTTCTGTAAGGGCACTGGAGACAGAAATAGGCCTTAATTACCCCGATCAGTCTCCCCTAGGGCCTCCACCCACCCCCTTGGGTGCTATTTAAACTCAGGTCTGAGGCCTTTGTCCCCATCTGAACTATACTGGAGAAGTGCTGATCCACAGTTACTGCTACAGCCACCCCCAGTCTGGATCTCAACTCATGAACTGAATTCCTGGCCTGATCTGGGACCTGCTTTTTCTCTGTGGATGTGCAGCTGGTGGTGCTCCTGGGAGAGATGGGCTAGCAGAATAAGGAGTGAGTAGCACAGGAGAAATAGCTCACGCCACCAGGCCAGTGGTATCTTGGATCAGGTCTCAATACCAAGTGCCCGTTGACAGCCCCAAACAATAGAGCACTTAGTTCCCACAGGTGAGGTTGGGAAAAGGAAACAGCCTGATCCCAACAGCTGTCTCTCCAGAGGAGAGACGTGTGGGATGCTTACAGCTGTACCCGAGGAATTAGGTGTTCTGTATCAGGCTGTTTGGTCTCCTTGGGGGCATGGAGGCTGGGACTGGCTCTCAAGTAAAACATGAAAGCATTAGAACTAGAATGCTCAGCTGAACTTTTCCAGATCTCTCGGTGAGACTTGAACCACTGTTGTATTAGTGATGCTTTAAAACTTGATCTACAGCTGTTGTCTCTAATGAAGTCCTGGCAAAAACTTGTGTTAAGTGTGCTAAGAGTACAGCTTACAAAGCTTATTTTACAAATGCCTTTCCTTCAGGGGAAGGCTTTCAACAGTGACTGTGGCAAGTTTTTAAACAATTTATCGAGAAAAGAATGCTCACAGGTGTTAAGGGTGGTTAGGAGCCAAGCACCTCATGAACAATGAAGCATGTGCAAACTGGTTATGTTGATCATTAAATTAGCTCCCACTTTTCTCCTATAAACTCGCCAGCTTCAGTCATGTTTAGTACTGTTTACTCTGTTTTCAGTCATGTTTAGTACTGTGGCTTAACCAGCCTGCATTCCCTCTGCAACCAATTCCTACTTACAGAGAGGCTCTGGAGAATCAGTCCATGTAATACTCCTAATTTTTATTTGAAGATGGTATGTCATGGTGAGCTTGGCTGTGAACACCAGCAGCTTCTGTAAACATTAACTTGTGGCATGATGAAGCTTCAAAGCATCTTACATTTACTATCATGTTAGAAAAAAATTAATGCCTGAGTGATGGACTTGTCAGCTGTTTTCACTGTGATAGCTCCCTTCCCACACTTATTTCTACTCAAGCCATCTCTGCTGAGTATTGCTGACTAACTCTTACAAAGGTGACTCAGAAGAACTCATCCTGGTTCAATATTTAAGGATACCAATGTTGTTATTAATGTTGATGCAATGCAAAAATACTCTCTCCTTTCTCCATGTTCAGTTAGAACAAATGTTATTGCTACAAATGACATTTCTGTACCAAGTCACACAACCACAGTGTTTCTCATGCCACTGCTGTTCATTTTTGTCTTCCAAGTAACTGTTTACACCTTTAGAAGATGGAATGAATCCATTTGTGTGTTGCAAGTAACAGGCCCATGTGTGTGGTGGAGGTCAGCCGTAGGCATGATGTGAAACCATGGGAGTCAAGATGAGCAGTGAAAGCAGCAGCCACTGTGCTGTCTCAGTGATGGCAGACACTAAATTTGATGTATAGCCAAATGCTTTTCCAGACATTTTTTTGGAGGAACTGACAATGACTGTTGGAGACATTGTCAGAAAGGCAGAATGCTCCATTCAAATGAATGCCGGGAATACTTCATTACTTGCTGTAAATATAGGAATAAAGGGAGTGTTAGAGAAGGGAAGTGTGATGATGTACTGAAATGAGCAAAAGGGTGAGGCAGAGCCACACTTGTGTTAGCTTGCAGGATTCTAAATTTCATACCAACAAAATCCAGGTTTTCTTCTCCCTTATGTAGACTGAGGTCTACTTTCACTCAGTAGGGCTGTAACTGAAATAGTTTTTACCTCCTGAACTTCTCTGTTCCTCACTTTCTCCACTGAGTTGAGTCAAGCAGTGTGGTCATCACTTACAGTCCCTTCATCATCCAAGTGTTGCATTTTATTTGGCTTTTGTCTTGGGGAGTTTACTGAGCTTATGGCCAGACTTCCTGTCCTGACATCCTTGTTTTTTGCCACTGAAGAGATGGACTAAATGATTTCTAGTCCACTGTTCCTCTACACAGTATAAAGTAACATTCACAAATTCAACAGAGAGCTATGTCCCGCCAGCCAACTCCAAACCTTTCATCCATAGCCTGATCACCCTCACAGAGCACAGGAAGCTGGAAAATGTGTGAGCACCCTCACAGAAACTGGAAAATGTTTGAGGGAAAAATGAGAATTTGAGGTCTCCCAGATACTTATTACCAATCAAAAATGCAATGAAATAGATTTACCCTTGGAGCATATATTTTGTAGATAATCTACAGGCTTTGCATATTGGCCCAGTGGTTCTCACAGTGCTAGTGTTCATTCCTTCTCATGGGTACAGATACAGGAAAATACAGGAACAAAATCTGATGTAGTTGATGCAATCACAGCCATACTAGCATGCCATTCATACCTTTCCATGTCCTGGGAATACTTTTCTTATGATGAAGTATCATCATTCTGTGGGATGCAGCCAGGCCACCCATTCAGAAATCATCTGAATTTCAGCCAAGGCAGTAAACTTGAATTATTGATGAATGTAAGTTACCAGGCTTGCTTTTTTTTTTTTTAAGAAAAGTGGATAAAATCTCTTTGCTTTCTTCAGCACTCTAACTTTGAACAGCTGGAAATCTCCAGTGCAAATCAGCAATAATTAATGCAAGTCACAGACTAGACAATCATGTGGAATTTATCAGGTACATATGGGTGTCTATTGTCAGGATGTCTTTGTGCTTTATATGGGAGTTTTCAGAATGTCCTGGGTCAGCAATATTGAACAGAAAAATCAGTCTGAAAAGAAAAAGGCATTTCTAGAAAGTTTTTTTGGTGTGGTTTTTTTTGTTTGTTTTGTTTTTTATTTTTTGTTTTTTGCTTTTTGTTTTTTTTTAATAAAAGAAAAACTGCATATATTGCATTCAGGTCACTCATAAAACCAATGTAGCAATTCACTTTTAATGCAACTCTTCTGAAATGCACTGGACCCATAATTATATTTCAATTTATAAATGAATGACATTGGAATTCATCATCAATATTATGGATTTATTATAACCATTATTTCTGTGACCCAAACCAGGGTATTTAATACTTTTATTATAAGTCACAGTCTCTATTAGTGTGTTGTAGCTCAGAGTGGCAGCCAGATGAATACAGGTTTGGATCACAGATTGCAGTTCAAAAACCTTCAGAATATGTGTGTTGGTAAATATATGCATAAAGGCATCCCTATTAACCCTGCCAAATTAAGGCCTATCAGATTTGCTATTCCTCAGCAGTTACCTATTACTGTGAATAAAATAGGCTATTTATTCAATCTCATTAATTGTTTCAATTTCATAGTGTTTTAAAACATGTTGGCATTTTACATGGGAGACATGCCTGTCTTTGAGTTGTCCCTGACAACCTACCTGCAGTTATTTCATTTTTTATTTCTTTGCAATTACAGTTGTTATTCCAGTCTAGTTTACTCATAGCTTTAATGTCATGCTCATCATTTAGGTATTATTGAAAGCTAATAGCATGATCACCACTCCCTTGTAAATAGGACAAGACATATGAGATGTCTTAAGGAATTTATAATTGAAAATAGGTTGACAATCATCGTCACTGTGTTGCATGCCAAAGTAATCCTCCCTGGCTTTGTTTTTTTTTTCTCTTCTGGCTTCCAAATATTTCACAAACTGAATTCAGTTTAGAGCGCTGGCTCTGTGGTTCATAACTGCTCACCAAATCCCTTCTGCAGCTTTTGCCGCCTTGCCTTTACTGGGTGTTGATGAAAGGTTTGTACCTGGGTTTTACGTTGCTACTTTCATGGGGATAAAAAAATGTGGCAACCAGGCCACATAATTTCCATTCCCTCCCTGGATGTCCACCCTCTAATTTGATGTGCTGAGGAGAAGGGCAGCCTTGTCCTCATTGGCCTCTCTACATCCCATGTGCTGGTCAGCAGCCTCACTGGCAGGAAATCACTTATCCCAAAGACAATGAGGTCTTTTCTTGTTTCTGCAAACTGATCTGATTCAGCTCATGGACACAAAATCTGTATTAGATCCAATTAAAATAGTGCAAGGATACAGCCAAGAGAGGAAAAACAAGGTGAGGAATAGTATTAAACTACACCACTGAGTCCCAGAGAAATCATTAACATCATTGGTAGGCTTAAAGGCAGTTGTTCTGAGGAGTTGCTCCTAAATCCTTGAATAGGAGACGAGAATATGGAAAAAGAATTAATTACAAGTGACTAATGTAATTATTTACTTACAAGTTTTCCAGAATGCAAGTTCAAGTCAAAGACACAAGTAGGCAATAAAAGGAAAGATTGTGTAAAGTGTATGCCATTTCTTTTGGAGAGCTCATTGTATGAAAAATGTATATTTTATAATTTTAATTTCAAAAAGGGAACGTAATACGTTCTTCATTTTGTAAAAAGCAATACTTTCTTGTGGAATTTTTGGAAGTTTTGTATCAGCCAGTATTTTATTGCTATCTAGATTTCATTTATCTCAAACTTGCCTCTCTTCAGGTAAGGAGGCATGTCCTCAGGTCATGTCTGCATCCCAAGGCATGAACAGTACAATTCTGCAAGCAGATCAATGTCAGTATTCCCGTTCATGATCGTATTTCTTCTTTGCTTTTCTCAGTTTGTTTTTTTTGCCTAATCTAATGCCAAACAGCTTAGATGAAGAATGCATTGACTTGAGAGCTTGGAGGAGCCCTGCATGAAGTGATGTAGGTCTCTTAAAAATATATATCCTGTTTCTTTCATCTGCAAATCTGTCTGAAAGAGGGCTGCCTCAGAGAATGTCTGTGAATAGAGCAAAAAGCAAAACCTGGCGCATGTAAAGAACTGGTAAGTGTGGCAAAGATTTAGGATTGTCACTTGCCATATGGGCATGCCAAGTAAAGAAATGCAGCAAAGTGTTTCTGCCTTCTTTGCTGTGGGGGAGGCTTAGGACAAATACCTTAATTGGTTTTTCTTCTGTTGCATTTGAGTTTTCAAGCATGAAGATTCATTTATTTATTGATTTATTTGTGTTAGAAAATTATTTCTGAAGCCCCACTGCCCTCACTATTTACTTGTCTCCTTCTTTAAGAGAGAGAAATGCAGGTAAATATGGAGCAAATGATTATTTCACTGGGATATCATTAGAATTTCCACCCTGGCTGCAGATGGCTTAAGGTCTTGTAGCCTGATTTTTGGCAGCAAGAGAATGGATCAAAAGGCCTCTTCTTTCACATCCACAGCTAATACTTCAATAATCTAAGCAGCTTCTCCCATGTAATTTTTTTTCAGTTTGTGATGAGCATCATATCCTCAGACTAGCAGAAGGAAAAAAACTAGCAAACTATCCTGTATGTTCAATGCAACTCTTTCTGAGGCCAAAGAGATGTAAAGATTAAAAATGTATTAGGAA
>NW_008238971.1:89173-99025 GCF_000691975.1 Corvus brachyrhynchos
GCAGGAATCTGTCTTCATCTTGTGCCCAAAATTGCCTGAAGAGAAATTAAATGGAACACCATAGGTTCTCTCTTCAACTTCTTGTTTGCTTGGAATTGTAAATGCAAGCAAATATTTTGCATTTCTAGTATTTTTGTACGGAATTGTGAAGATTCTTGAAGAGGGAGAGGGTATGATGAAGGAAGAGAAAAAGTCCTGCAGAATTTAAGAGGTGAGAGTTAAGGAATCGCAAGTGATGGGACAAGGTGAGATCTCAGTTAATGCTACAGTACATGGAGGAAGCTCCAGGAGAGCTGGATCCCTCTGTGCATCATTTTACTCCCCCAAAGGGGAAAGGTTCATGTTTATCAAGTGCACGATGTTCACCATCCCCTTAGGCCCTGGACAAAGCCCTGTTTGGTTTACAGATATATCTCTTGTAGTTATACTAATCTTTGAAGGAAACTTGTATTTTTTATGCTAAGGTTTAATGAGTAGTTTATATTGGTATGATGTTTTTGCTTGTGCATTTTACAGGGCCAAGGTGCAAAGTCTGCAGCAGGTATTATGATAACATTAGGACCAGTGAATGTGGCAGGTCATATTACCCCTCCCCCTACCACAGGTGGCCAGTGCAGATAGGAGAGATAACCCAGGCGGGCAAGGCCCAGTAGGTATCATCTCCTGGAGCCAAAAGGTCTGCCAGTTTAACAGATGTGCGAAGAGATAAAAAAGCATAGGTGACCAAAGGGCCTGTTTTACACTATAAAAGATTATCACAGATTATCACTACAGATTATCACTACAGATTATCACAGAGACAGAAGCCTTCTACCCACACACCCTGAAAGTGTGCAAGACTTCAACCTGGAGTCTGGACGCAGGTTCCATGGTTACTTTCCTGGGAATTGAGGGAAAGGATTTCTATGTGTGCTCCATCAGGAATTGGATGTTAAGAAACACTGGTCCTAAGTTATATTATTTCTTTGCTAGCTGTAAAATTAATAGGTACCTTTAACCCCGTGTGTATAATACTAGTATTCCCTTTTGTCTTATTCCTGTGTAGTAATAGTTTGTTTTAAGTCTTATATCTGTCAGTTTTGTGTCTATTAAATAAATAATTCATTCTATAATAGACTGAATCAGCCATTATTAAAGAACTTATAAATGCGAGTGGGTCTTGGGGTGCTGGCTGCCTCAATAAAGCTACTGCCTGCTGCCAGAGGCCTGGGCAAAAGGCAGTGACTTATTTAAACCCACATCATCCATTCATAGCAGTGAATCAGCTGATGGGAGCAAGGTGTGGAATGTGTAATAGATTTATGTTCAGATTGCTACAATGCCCACCCTTAGAAAGATGAAAAGGTCTCCAGTGTTTGTACTCTTTATCTTTCCCGTCAAATTAATGACCTCAATGATCAGAAAGTTGTGTCAACAGACAATACATTGAATAAAATAAAAATTCCCTGGGTTGAATTCCCTGGCTTTTGCCACTGATTTTGCCAGAGGACCTGGAATACTCAGATGAAAGAGAAGAACAAACGGTCAAAAGAAAACATTTGAATAGGAGATCCTGGGTCCCAACTAAAGAACAAGAGAGAGCAAGGAAATGAGGCAAGGGTAGTTATGGGGTTTATTACTTTGTCTAGACCATCTATTTCTTGGCTAGAGCTAGACCAGGAGTCTTGCAAGGTTCATGTGGCAGTTCTGGGTATGTACCTATGTGACTGCACTCATATGTTTACGCCTACAATGCATCCAAAAAGGTAACTAAGCCAAGAAAACCAGTTGTGTGTCTGGGCTTGCAGTGTGTTTAGGTCACTGCAGAGCTGGACCTGGGAAGTGATGTTAGTGTAGTAGCTCCCTTACTGGTCACCATTTTAATGGTGTGATATCTCAAAAAAAGAGATGTCTTTCATCTAGCTATGAACTTTTTCAACTTCCAATCAATGTGTTTTGTAGAACTATTTGCAACTAGCTTAATTATCCATTTAGTATCACAGATCTCCTCTGTTGGAGATTTTTAGAGCTCTATCAGGTCTGCTCAAGTGTTTATCTTTTGTGATGGAATGAGGACAGGCTTTCCAGTCCTCAAGTCATAAATTTCATTGTTACACCTTATTTTGGCTTCTTTGAAACATGGTCACTGGGAGATAAACTGCTGCCTTGTAAATGGGAAAGGAGAAAGTTGAGAGACCTTGATCTTTGAGCCTTTTCAGTTTTGCTATTGAATTTGTCTTTTCCTGGAGTCTGGGTATTTGAAAAATATCAGACTTAGACTAGAAATATCCACGGTTCTTAGACTTGTGTCTAAGAACCACATACATACAATGCAGGTATGTTTTTCTAAGAAGGTTTTTTTCTACAAAAAATAGGAACTTTCTAGGTGTATTTAGTGCCTTAAAAGTTCCTGGTCTTTCACAGCCCTTTAGATGAATGTTTCTAGGAAAGTTTAATCAAATTGGCTGCTTTTGGCATGAAAAGTCAGTGCTTTGAGTCATCCCTTCCCCACCAGGAAATGCAGCAGCCTCTGTTACTCACTAGCTGCATAGGCAGCATAAGGATTACTCTAAATAGGGAAGCAGCTTAAGCTGAATGCTTGAGGAAGCTGGTGTGAATTTTCCTTTCTGGATATGGAATGATGCAGTGCTGTGTAAAGATATTCTTATTTCAATGCAGAGTCCCACTGTAGTCAGTGGGTTTGTAGTTACAGACTGTTTGAAACATCAGGTCCCCAGCTTTGGCTGTTAAAAGCATGGATATTCATTATAGCCTAGGCTGAAGCATTTATTAATATTTTTTATATGTGCACAATAATGCAGCTGGACTTTATTCTTCTGAGTTCTTCTACATGTATGCATTTCTCTGTCAATATAAACTACAACAGAAACCCACTGGAGCAGCTGCAGAGCATGAAAATATTAGAAATATGTCAAACGATACATTTCTATCCTAAAGCTTTCATATATGATGTGCTGTGTGTTATAAATAAAGTATGTAATTCGTGCTTTTATGTATAAAACTAGAATGCAATCAGACCATGTAGAGACAGTTTCAAAATCCCTCCACCAGCCTGGCTGAGAGAAAAATTTCACAACACTAAAAGAAGTTGTCTCACAATAAGTGAGGATTCCACCTCACCAGGATATTTGCACCATGACGACTTGATTACCACCTTCTGATATCTACATCTCATCTGATAAGGAATCGGACATTCCGGGAACTAAAAATAACTGTTCCAGGAACCAGAGATGGCCCATTCATCATCAGAGATGGCCCTTCCATCACCAGAGATGGCCCACTCATCACCCAGGATGGACAATTCATTGGACCTAGGAAAGGCTTTGTGCAGCCCAACTCTGGGACAAGAAAACTTCATGAATATGCTAAAATTACGAGAAGAATAGAATTAATTCGGACTCTGCCCAAAAACTGTATAAGAAGGGACCAGCCGAAGCAGCAGTTGTGAAGTTGGGAGGTCTGATGCGATAGAGATCAGATCTATATGTGTTCACCCAGCTCCGACCCTGGGCTCAGAGCTGCTTTTCTTGATCGTGGCTTTCTGTATGACCGATCTTTCGGTTGTGGAATAAAATCTATTTCTTTATTAAATTTAATTTGGCTGAATTTCTTTACCTCACTGTGTATTTGGAAAATGAGGTATTGTGATTTAAGGCCTATCCTCCTTAAGTTAAATTGCTGTGAGAAAGAAAAAAAAAGAACTGAGAATGAAGAATTAAAATTGGCTTTTCTGAAGCACTTCTGAGCTGGAATGTGTGTCAGCAATATGATACCTGGAGTAGAGAATTGCCAGGATCTGCCTAATTGGAGTAGAGGAATTTCACAAAAAAATCTCATGAATTTTGCAAAAGTTGTATTTACTATTCTGGTATATTGTCATGATTGTGTCTTAGATGCAAAAATCCTATTTGTTCTCTCCATTTTCTCTGCAGAGTCACTGTGGTGGGAGTAGGATCAGGCATTCATTAGATATTTTGTTCTGTGCTCTGTCTGTCTGCACTTCCCTCTCTCATGTTCCCTTTAATATTTCTAAGCAATTTTCTCTCTTCTTGCAGGGGTGATTGAAATGATCCTTTGAAGCAACCAGGTTTGACGTTTGGAAAAAAAAATTCAAAAACAAAAGAATGCTCTAATTAAGGAAAACATCAGTTAAAACTCAAGCAGAAATCTAAGATTTTGATCAGTTCTTTCATGTATGCCTGAGAACTGCACAGCATTAGCCGAGAGGCTCATTAGATGGTGCTTACCCAAAGTCCAGATGAAGGAGCAGAAACACCCATGAGTGATATGCAAGACTGCTGTGTGGAGGACAATTAAATATTTGCCACCCTTCGCATAACACAGGTTGTGATCTACTGCTTAAGTAGCTCAGGAAAAGAGAACTTCTCTTTACAATGGGGCTATTAAACACTGTTTCAGAAGTGAAAATGGGCTCAAAAGGGTGTGTATGTTCTCCATTGTTGATTTCACTGAGAATCAAACCGTCTGCATCCATGTGCTTGCCCATGTGTGTGCTTAATTGTACCTGCGTGACTTAACAAATATATAGCAAGATTAAGAAAAAGGTTTTTCTTCTTTGTTCAAGTTTTTTGTTCTTCACTAGTGTTTTCCCTGTTGTAGAGGCTAATACTGATACCTTGATGCTCACAGTGTGATAGGTTGAGGAAGTTCTGAAAATACAAACTTCACCTTGTGTCTCCATGTTTTGTGGCCACCTGCCACAAAATGCTGAATTTGGATGTCGTGAGAGCTGAGTCAGCGCTTCTGCACACAGGATTCCCTGAACTCATTGTTCCAGCTGTGATGCCATTGTGGATAAGCAATCACTTTTATTATGAAAATTATACACATTGTAATGAGATTTTGTGAAGGGTCTCTGCAGGGCTGGGGAGGATATCAGGGGCCAGCGGTGCCTCAGCCAGACAGTTCACAAAATCCATAACAGTAGTGAGATAGTTAAAAAATGAATAATTGTGGCATGCCCACACACCGCCCTTTGAAAAGCTGTTCAAGTGGAATGATATAAATAACTTGTACTGTTTTACTCACTTTACTTTTTTCTGCTGAGTGAGGAATAATTTTCTGCAGTGAGATTGTGTGCTGCTGAGGCTTTTTTCAGATACTTTCTTAAGTAATTTAGTGGTGTTGGGTGAAAATGCTAGCAAGATGGGTGGAACTCACAGAAGACCCTGGTTTCAGCCAATTTTGGGGGTGTCCAGTTCCTGGCATGAATGGTCTTCATTAAGTTATAGGGTTTCTTGCTCTGGGCCTGTAGACAGTTAACTGTATCTTTAAAAATACAACCACAAGCCCTTCTACTGGAAAGCTGCACACCCACAGGAGGCACAGTGCATTAAATGAGCACAGAGGCAGAAGGTGGCAGCACTTTGGCAGTCAGAGGAGTTTATTGCCTGCATTAATAATGTGCCTGTGCAGGAGAAATAAATTTTGAGAAGTGATGGCTTGTGGGGGTGGTACTATGGTGTGAAGTCTTTTCCTGCAAGAATTCATAGGCTTTATCATTCAGTGGCTGTTTGTCATCAAACAGCATCCCTGTTGTCAAACAGCATGTCCTGTTGACAGCTTTTGCCTGGCTGCTTCAGGTGCTTCTCTTCAGATTTTGCTGACCTTGCCTGGTTTACACATGGTTGTAACATGCTCTCCCCATGGACTGCAGAAGGAGCCTCCTCAGTGTGGAAAGACTCTTGACTGTTGGGGGAGCATTGACGGGTTCTGGTGTCTTCCTGCTCCTTCAAGGGCACCTTGCAGAAGTAGCACTGCTGGGGTTGAGCAAGAACATTTTCGCCTGGGCAGAAAGATCTTTTTATGGACAATATTGCTTTTCTGGGGACACCAGATGAGAGAATTCCTGACCACTCTGCTCATGAGACAACACAGTGCTTGTGCAAGTGGAACAGTTTCTACCCACTTTGCACTTATCATGGTGGTGCTCCAGAGACCTCCATAGTGTGGTTGAGGTGTGGATGCCTGCATGGGAATTATTTTGTCATGCACAACTACGGCATAGGTTAAATAAAGGTGCTTTCTGGAAAAAAATGTGCTCTGAAGTACTGAAATCCTGACCTGCTAGCAGAACAAGGAAGAGCCTGTTCTTTACTCCTTCAGTCATCAGGCTTTTGCTGACAATTATTTTGTCATGCATAACACACACACACACACAGAGACACACACACACACACACTGACTGACCATACATTTATGCAACCTCCTGAAAAGATGAGGATTGGTGCTGGTGTGTGATTCTGCAGCCTTATCTGATGCCCACTGTGACAGAAAATAAGATCTAATAGAATAAGTCGTTTTTGTTTTATAGCACTCTCCCAGAACATTTACTGGCAGCAGATATGGTGGTACCATTTTGAAGTTGACTCCTTTGATATCTTCCATCAGATCTGAAAAAGAAGTCTGTTCCCAACAGATATTTGTTGGGGCTTCTTGGCTGAAGCATCTTCCAATCTTGACAAATTCAATGTCTCGACACTCTGAATCTAACACCCACCACCCCTAAAATACTGTCAAAGCAAGCAGCTTTCTTTCGAAATGCGCTTTTTCCAAGTTTGTGATGCTGCAAAATCCTCTTCAGATACATAAAGTCTAGCTTGTGGGAGGATCTGATGCTGTCCTCTCTTTTTATCTTCATCTGTAGCATATCAATTGTTCCTGCTGCGTAGTCTTGATGGCTGATCCCCCTCTGCACACATCCCTCTGGCCTGCCTATGGGTATTAATGAGGCTGGAAAGTGAGTTTCTTGGTGTTGGAGCTGGTCCTGGAAGCTGCCGCAAGCAAAGGCTGGAAAGTCAAGTCATGTCACCTATTACCGCAGGCCTGGGCCCTAGGGTATATCACCATGTCCTGCAGCCATAGGGAGGAGGAGAAGAGAAGATCCAGCAGGCAGGAATTGTGCAGCAAGATTGATTTATTTAATTATTTTACAAACTCTTTTATAGACTTTTTTCTTCATAGTCTAATTGGACAAAGGATCAGCCACCCCTTGGGGTGATTGGCTAAAATCCTAAACCATCCATTGTCAAAATATTTTTCTACTATACCACAAACAAGACTTTTCAAGGTTGCAGGTGGCTTGGTTGTTTACATTCCCTGATACCTTATCTGCGAGAGAGAAAAGTCTCTCACGGACTTAGAAAATAGCAAGAAAATCCTTGCTAGCAGCATTTTTGTATCTACAGTCACCAGATCACATGGTGATCAGAGAGTAACAAATATTATTGCCATCTGCTGACTAAGAGTGACAGTTCTGTAGACAGTATCTACTTTGATTGTCCTTGCTTTGTAGACTATCTTGCTGTAAGAGGAGAGTAGGTGGGTAAAGAGGTCTTTGAAAAAAGAAAGGATGCTCCTTCCCTTGGGGAGAAATTGAATCTGGCCAAGGGAGAGAGATATTTGGATCCTGGGATAGATCAGAGGAAGCAGCAGCAAAGCAGCAATTTGCCGCACAATGGGGAAATGAAAGGCTGCTGAGTGTAGCTGTGAGTACACTCCAAGCTCTGCTTATGTAAGAGAAAATGTCTTAAAGAGCTGAGTGTGCATAGCTGCAACCCACCAAAAGACCCTAAAAGACAGTTTGAGAAAATCGTCTGTGTTTCTAGGACACAATGGACAGGGAGAGATTTGTTTATAAACCTCTTAAATTATTCCTCTGTCCAAGTGACTCCTAGACACTTGGCATTGTCTGATCTAAAAAGTCAACAACTCAGGCTTTTGGTGTACTGAAGGCTAAATTTGAACACCTTCTAGCTTGTCTTTGAGGATCTCCCTATGAAAAAAAAGGTCAACGGATTTGTATAAAAGCTAGGTCTTGTCTGGAATTCCATCACACAACCCGGTGGTTTTCATAAAATGAATTAGCAATCTGACCAAATTGACAATCATTTTTAGTAGTAAATGACACTTTGTTCTCATGTTACCAAACTTGTTGGAAAATCCTGGGGCTGAATCATCAGCTGATCACAAAGATAAGGTGCTTTTCCATCCTCTGTGCCTGGGCTCTGAAGATCTGTTTGATCTTTGCACAGCAGCTGACATCTAATTATCTCCTCCATCACAGTATTGTACACCTCAAACCGTGAGAACCTGCCTCCCCAAAATGTTTTGTCTCATTTTGCAATATTTTGGGGGAGGGTTATGCTTTCCTCTCTCCTGGGGGTAGAGGGCACTGGCAAGTGCCTGGAGAAGTGGTCACATTAAGTGTGTGAACCTTTCCTTGTATGGCTTTTCTCCTCTCTATCTCTGTTCCACTGGCACTTCTTGGGGCACAAACTGTCTTGCACTGTGAGAAAGAACCACAGCAAAGGGAAAATAGGTACTTCCCAGAGGAAAAAAACCCCAACATTAATAGTACACAGCTGAACTTGAAAAATATTATACAAATCACTTTGAAACACTTCGGTGGATATGTAGCTGTTCCAATCAGTCTTCTATTTCCCTATTTCATGCTCCCACCCACCTCATTAATTTCTGGCTGTTGTTCTTGGGATGCTTTTCTACCTCGTTTTTCTTGGATGCTCTCTGCAGCAAGCTTCCAGCTGCTCCTCGAGGACAGCTTTTTAAATCAGTGCCTTTCACTTCTTTTCTTGAGGGCTCCTGAGTGTCTCTGATTTTCAGGGGTCCACCCAAAGGTACAAACACAAAAGCCATCCTCCTGGCAGGTAGGTTTATGTTCAGCTGTAGGAGGCTGTAGAGTCACTTGGAATATGTTTCAATTGGAAAGCTAAAAGGAGGTCAAAAAACCCAGTTTAGATAAGAGCAGGAAGGTTACACTCATAATCTTGCCTGTTTTGGCTGCCAGAAAATGGTCATATTGGAGCAAAGGCCTCCTCCAAAGAAACAGAATTACACAGGCAGCATTTCTGATGACACACAGGCCTTTTCTTCAGTTATTTGCATAGGTTGTTCATTTTTCGGTACTGATAAGCACTTTTCTCTCTTAAATTTCTTTGAACTATCTGTCCTCAGGATATCAGCATGAAAAAATGCCTTAAGGACTGTACCTTGCTTCATGATGAAGGATGTTTCTCTCACACAATGATGTTCTTTGCAAATGTCCTGATGTTTTGACCAGGGAGCTGAGTTGCTCATGATGGCGAAGTTGTCCTTTAGGCAGGGATGCTACATTCCTATCTCTGTATGTACTTATCTGCATGGATATGACTTGGCCTTTTGAAAATATAAAACCTATACACTTTGGATCTTGATGGAGTATTAAGCTACTTACTGACATTCTGTTTTGTACAACTTCCAAAGTATTCAGCTGTTTCCAGAAGGAAGTAATGCTCATGAACAGCTGGAATTTTCTCCATCTTCCATTATTGCTCCTCTCCCTCACAGTGAGTTGTTCAAAGGTGTCTGTGCTGATGCCTCACTGCTTTATGGAGCCAGTAGTGGCCAGCAGCTTAAACTCAAAAAACTTCTAACCTACAAATACGTAAGATTTGTATTTGCTGTTGGAGAAAGGTCAGCTACAGGTGCTGCTGCAAACAAGTGTCAGCCAAAGGATAAATGAGGTGGAACAGATCTGAACAGTCCTGGGCAGCCAGTCATTATGGGAGCAATATATCTGGATACATTGAGAGATCAAACACTATATATTTTTTTAATTTGGAAAAAGTGGTGGATGTTCAAAGACAAACAGGATATGCTGTTGAAGTCTTAAAGAAATTTCAGATCTTTTATGCTAATTTTTTGAAAGAATTGTTTCAACAAACAGCAAATATGTAGGGATTTATGATTTCATTGCTTTTAGTTTAGCATTAGAGTCATAATGTTATTAAGGTCATTTTGGTGAATGGATTTTAAAGAAGATATTATTATTCC
>NW_008238971.1:99052-100352 GCF_000691975.1 Corvus brachyrhynchos
CTAATATTTAAAATCTATTATATAGGGCTACTGTGAGTTTGTTCTTCAGGGCATTAGAAACAATACTTAAAAAAACCAAAACAGACTCCCTTAAGGAAGAACCTCAGCAGCAATAAACAAATTGTTCAAAAAACAAATCAGAAAATATAAAATGAAAAACATTAAAATTAAAGTATTTTTGTAGAAACTTGAAATCCCTGCAAATGATACATGTGGGCTCTTTAGCTAAAGAGACCACTAGCACTTAAACTTCTAATGATACGAGATGTAAGAATCCCTTTTTGTAATCAGGGAAATGCAGCCAACACTGGCATGGAATGTCGCAGCCCCTTAGTAGCAAGGCAAACAGCAGTCCCAATTTATTAATCACCTAAAATCATAGGAACAGTTTAAAAAGTTCAAAGTGAACAACGCTTTGGAAAGTCTTATGATGGGGGCAGTGATCTCATTCCCACCTTTTTGTTGTTCTAGCAGTCTTTTTAGTGTTTGATGTTTTCTTTCTATGATGGCTTGGCCTGTGGGCGAGTGAGGGATGCCAGTGATGTGATCTACACCCCACTAACTCATGAATGTTTTTAACTCTGCAGAGGTGTATGCTGGGCCATTGTCAGTTTTTATTTTATTTGGTGTCCCCAACACAGCGAAGGCCTGTACTAGATGGTTGATGACATCTTTGGCCCTCTCCCCACAGTGGGCTGAGGCAAAGGTTGCACCAGAAAAGGTATCCACAGAAACATGAATATATTTCTGGCGGCCAAATTGGGGGAAGTGGGTGACATCTATTTGCCATACCTTGCAACTGTCTAGGCCTTGGGGGTTAACCCCTTGGCCTAATGATGGAAGCTGGTGTTTTTGGCAGTTGGGGCATGTCACCACAATGGCTTTCCCCTGGTCTCTAGTGAGGTGGAACATTTGGATGAGAGCTGGAGCATTTTGATGGAACATTGCATGGCTCAGCTGGGCTTGCTGGAATCTGCTAGGCAGATTCACTAACTCGATGGGCATTGCTAGGGCATCTGCTCTCCTGTTCCCTTCTGCAATAAATCCTGGCAGGTCACTGTGTGATCTCACATGCATGACATAAAATGGTTGCTTTCGGTGGGAGATCAGTTGAATCAATTTCGAAAGCAAGTTATGAATTTTTGGGTTTGCATCCTCCTTTAGTAAGGCTCTCTCTGCCCTGGAAACTACACCTGCTACATAGGCCAAATCAGTTATCAAATTAAATGGTTCACTGTACCGCTCAAATGCTCTGACAACGGCTGCAAGTTCTGCCACTTGTGGGGATCCTTCAACTACC
>NW_008238971.1:101687-107805 GCF_000691975.1 Corvus brachyrhynchos
ATTTAATTTCTGGAAGGGGCGCGCCACAGTGGCCTTTACTAAAAATTTTGGGGTTGAGATGGAATTTCAACTAGAGCCCCGCACTGGGACATGAGATCCCTGCCCCACAATGTAAATCCAGAGTCAATTACAAAAGGATGGACTGATGCTATCTGTCCCTCTGGACCCTCAATTTGGACAACTGCCTTGCTTCTCTGGGCAGATATAGATCCCCCCACACTCGTCACGATACCTTCTGCCAGCTGCAGCTCCCAGTGTGACGGCCAATTGTGGGAAGAAATGACTGTCATGTCTGCTCCCGTGTCCATCATTCCTGCCAGGCTGATGTCCGAGCCTTGGCAAGACAGTTTGCAGTTAAGAATGGGTTTGTTGTTCCCAACTACCTCAGCCCAGAAGACAGTGGGGTTGTAGTCCTGTGGTGGACTACTGGGCATGAGAATAGCTTGGGCTACAACTTGGTTAGCAGCAAGAAAATAGGGAGGATTAACACATTGGATATTGAAAGAACCCTTGTGGCCACACTTGAACAATTTCTGGGGTAACACAAATGTCAGCTGGTGAATGTACAACATCTTTTAACACAAACAATATACAGTCTCTCAGATTCTCGCAACTCACAACGACTTTCTGGGGTGTCACCGAGTCCATTTGAGTTGCAGTGGTTGTGGTAACATTTTCCTGGTGGCAGTTTCTTGATTCATTCCCCCACATGGCCCTGCCACTCCATTCGGTCCTGTCAGTTTTTTGGCAGCATCCCATTGGTGGCAGGCGATGTCATTTGCCCTGGGGAGACAGCTCGGGAACCCTGATCAGTTGGAGCCGGAGCTCTGCAGTTTCCAGCCAAGTGCCCTGGTTTGCCACACCTGTGACAGACCCAATTAGCATTTCTATTGCCCTGAGATGCTGTTGCATCAGCAGCGGCTGCAGTTCCTATTAAGTTTTTCCCCGTTTTTAAATTTGGCTGATGAATTGGAGCCAATGTTGGATGATGAATTGGAGCATGAATCATTTGACTTAAGGTTGGTGGAGGTTCGAATGGAAGACCCCAAATCACTCTTTTACAAGCATCATTGGCATTAGTCTTTGCAATTTGTGTTATAATATGCTCTCTTGTTATCGGATCTTCCACTTGTCTTTCCACTACGAGCCTCAGTTTATCTACAAAATCAATAAATGGCTCATTTTGTAGTTGCCGAATCACAGTATAATTCAATGGAGGTGCTAATTTAGAGGGCATCATTAAGAACGCTTGCTGAGCTGCTTGCTTTATAACATTCAGGACTGGCTCTGGTGTATTTTGAGCCTGGTTCTAGGGCTTGGCTAATAACCCTTACCAGTAAGGTGATCCATAGAAACCCCGGCGTTGTTTGGATCCTGCAGTAAAATAGCGAGGACCTCTCCCAGTTGCTTTCTCCAACCTTCTTCCTACATTTGCAACTTGGATGGGGAAAGCAAGCAGCAGAAAATGCTTTTGAGGTCATGTGGCACAATCACTGTACTGGTGAGAGTTATCTTAAGAAGGTTCTTTAAATACTGACTCTCCCTCCCAAATTCTTTCTGGGCTTTGCAAAGCCCTTTCAGCCCTGCAGAATCAAAAGGTTTCCATGTGGGATTATTGCCAGTTCGATCATATGTTACAGGAGCAGCAAAGGGGTAGGAGGGGGCTGAGGGGACTCCCGGACGCGATTTCAAGATGGCGTCGGTTCCGGTCGGTTTCTACCCTATGGGAACCGGAAGAGGGGGCGTGGGAACCAGGAAGTCCTCCACAGGGGGCGGGGTTGGAGGATCAGGAGGCGTGGTCACAGGATGGGCAGGGATTCCTGACACAGGGGGCCGTACCTGATGTGTGGGAGGAACCTGGTGACGTCAAGTCTGGGGGTGGGAATAGGAAAGGGTTGGGGGTAGGAGGGTGAAAGGGACTGTGGGAAGAAGAAGGGGGGAAAGGGTGAACTGTGCCATACGGTCAGTGCCATTGTTCAGACACGTGGAGTGGGGGGGGGACAATGGCAAACAGCGTTTAGAACAGTTTTCTGGGCTTACAGCTGGGGAAGAGGGCGAGGGATACAGGGTTTGGGAAGAGTTTGAGGCAGCTCGGCCAGGGCTAACTTGACAGGGTGGCCGAAAAGACCGAGAGGGGCCAGAGAGAAGGGAGCAATTCTATGCCTCTGGACATATCACCCCATTCGGTTTTTCCAATGAAGGGGAAGTGGGACGAGGAACAGGAGGGGAGGAAGGATGGATACGGGAAGAACTGTGAGGGGATTTGTGCTTTTCTTTTACTTTCTGATCCATTTTATGCAAGTCCCGAAGGACTAGAACTAGAGGAAAGAATTTTTCTCCAGAGGAGTCTCCTTTTCGCTTTAAATCAGTAATCTTATCCCCCACAGCCTGCCAGAAGGCAGGAGATTTTAAATTTGTGGGAGACACTTGAGGAAGGTAAAAGAAAAGCCAGCGAACAAACTGTTTTAACAGACCCTTTGAAAATTTAAAACCACTAACTTCAAGGAATTTCACAACTTGGAGAAAAACCTCTCTTTGGGGCTATGGGAGTTTTGATCCCATCTCTCTCTCAGCACTTCTACCTGCCACCCGCAAAATGAAAAAAGAAACAAAGTATCAGGGACCGGGGATACTCACACAAGTTTCAGAAATCAGTTAAAAGGTGTCCAGTCCCAAATTAAAAAGCGCAGGTGGTGTTCTCCAAGGCAGGGCTGCTCTCCAAAGTCAGTTCAGTGCACAATCAGTGGGACTTTAGCAGTCTTTCTCAGGGCACCGCTCCTAAAACAGAGCAGACTGCACTGAGAGGCGTTGGCAGGTCCAAAGACACTTCTTATCGCTGTCCACCAACAGCCACGACATCGCAGGGATTCACTCGCATGAGCCCCACACTTGGTGCGCCAACCTAACGCAGTACTTGTCTTCGAGGCATGAGCTCTGGCATGCCCCAGGTCAGAGACAGTCCAGCTGCATTCTTCTGTGTGTTGCTGAAGCAACTTGGGCATCAGGAAAAGAGCTGCTGGCTGAGCTAGCTAGCTGGCTTTTTGCAGAGGAAACATGGCAGGAGCTGATGGGATTGGCTCACGTTAGCTCAGAGACAAAGGAAGAGAGAGGCTGTTCTGGTCTGACTCCTAACAGGTTTATTGTTAGAAGTTTCACAACCTGAACAAGCTTGGAAGGGATGGAATGCGATGGGATCCTCCCCTGAGGCTTGTCCTCAGTTTTATAGGGAATTTGAAAACCGGAAAGGGTAAAACAACCAATGAGTTACAAGCCATGGGGAGGATACAATGTAACATGAACCACTGGGGGAAACCAAGAGGCAGGAGTTATAACAGAGAGCCAATGAACAACCGAGTAACCGAGAATTTTCCCGAACCAGGGAAGGCGGCTTGTACCCAGGCGCCGCCCAGGGGGGGTGCGGCTTAGGCTTCTGAGCCGCCCTTCGACCCACCCTCTGAGTCTGCCTCTTTGGGAAACTCGATCCAGGGGATGGGCTGGGATTGATTGGCGTCACGCTGCCCCAGCCCCACAGTGGGACGGGTCACACCAACAAAGCTCTTATTTTGGTAATGTGCTGTAGAACTATGGGTCTCTTTAACCTTCTGTTACTGGATGAGTCTGATTCTCTTCAGTGACTGATTGGAGTGATTTTACTTATCCTGGTGTAATTCTGGAATGGGAGGACAGTTATGTCCCCTAACAGTTTTACATCTGTGTTCTAATCTTAAACTGCTCATGGACACAAGCTCTGCAATGAGTTTGTACAGATACTGAATTGTAGCAATAAGTCCTTAAGCATTTTTTAGTACATCCAAAGGAGTGTGGAAAGCAATTTGTAATTCAAAGCAAGCATAGCAATCATTTGACAAATGTATGTACCCAAACTGAGTAAAATGCAAATACTTCTCAGTAAAGTAGAGATACACATCTCTAGATACATACGTATATATGTGTGTGTTTGTGTATGTGTTTGTGTGTGTGTGTGTTCATTCAGGACTGAAAGGCAGAAGTTTGCTTAAATCGCAAATAGTCCCAGATTTGAAAACTCAGGGATTAACGATATAAGTCATAACATAATAGCTGGAAACCGAATATATGGCCCATAGTCTGATCACTGACAATGTAGGTCTCATGCTTGTTTCTGCCTCAGCATTCTTTTATCCTCTGACCATCTCTAGACTTCATCCTTTGAATACTTATTCTCTGTCCATGCCATACTTCTTTGTTTCACTTCTTATGTCTTCTACTTGCTGTTCTCCCCACACTTCTGTCCTTCAGTTGTCTTTGAGAGCCTTTGTCCTGGGATGGTGTTGATTTAATGCAGGACAATCATAGGAGGTTCACAGAATATACTGATTTGGAAGGGACCCACAAGGATCATTGAATCCAACTCCTGTTGGTTACTCCTGTAGTTACAGTGCAAGGTATTAATAGAAATGATGGTGATAAGTGATTTTTTTTTAACTGCACTTGGCAATATTGCCCAAACTTTTCATTTTCTTTTGGTTGAATGGGAGGAACTGCTTTTTTTTTTTTTTTTGTCTTTTAATGCAACTGTGTCCTCTTGCTTGGGGGCTTGAGTTGGTGTTCCTGTTTTAAGTTATTACTGTTTTCTTAGTGAGTAAACTGACCAGTGAAAAGGATTTAATTTAGATCCCTTCACCTGTTTTTGCAATTTGAAGCGTGACCCTTTGGAATGTGCTGCTGGATGATACTTATCCAATGGAGATTGCAGGTCCCCTCCACAGTGGGCCTGCTGCATTCCCCTCTGAGAGCATCTGTGGATTGCTCAACCAAAACTGTGTCCCTGACATGCCAGATCCCTGTCTGCCTGTGGAGGTCACTGAAGATGGGAGTTGGGAAGTGTCTCGTGTCCCAGGCCACATGTGTTCATTATCCAATTGTAGAGGGATTCCTTATGGAACAAGGGCATATGATACCCCTGGAAAGATTGGACAACCCAAGGTTGCTGAGGAAAAGCCCCTGAACAGGCCCCTGCCTGCAGGCAGGCCTGGAAAGCACCTGGCTGCAGGCAGCCCTGAGAGTCCTTGGCAAGGTATACAGCTGGCCGGCTTCCGCGCTGATTAGAGGCCATCTAGAGGGACTGGGCGTGAATCTTTGCAAAAGTAGATATAAGTTGGCATAGTTGAACAATAAAGGGAGAACGATGCTTAATCGTATCGGTGTACGTGCCATTTATCTGGCCAGCTCTCTGGACTCAGTCCCTAACGCCTGGCGCCCGAGCAGGGACTCGAGTGATCTTACTTGCTTAAATACAGTTCATTTCGCTTAAATGCGGTTCGTTTCACTTAAATGCGGTTTGCCTAAACACAGTTTGTTTCGCTTAAATGCGGTTTGCCTAAATGCGGCAAGACTCCAAATCATCGCACCGGTGGTGAGGAGCCTGGAGAGCTTGAGCGGGAGTGTCCTGGCAAAAAGCTGAGTGGTGCCGGAGACTGGAGCTCGTGCGGCCGAGCGAGCCCCCGCAGGTAAGACAGCTATGGAGTACGAGGCTGCAACTCGTCTCCTAGCCAGTATCCTCTCTAAGAGAGGCGAGACTGTAAAAGACTGAGATCTATATGCCCTAATAACGTGGGCCTGCGAACAAGGGTTTTTGAAATGCATGCACTTCGCTTTTGTTTTTGACTGAAGAGTGGTGGGAAGTTGGAAACAGACTATGGGAGTTCACAATTGAGGGTAGAAAGGAAGGTAAAGAAGCTAAAGCTCTTGGATTAACATGGAGAGCTTTGACTAATACCCTCTCAGAAATGAAAGCAGAGAGGAAGGTGGCCGCAGCAGCCATGGAGGTGCTGGGGGGTGGTGGCCTCAGAAAAGAAAGAGGAGAGGGGTCTCACAGAGCGGCGGCTGGAGGCCAGGGCAGAGTCCAGGGTTGCGCGATTCTTTGGGCTGACCGCGGGTCGACCGATGAAGGGACATCAGCGCCTGTACGCTTGCTGCGGGAGCTGCTGGACCTGGCGGGGAAGGAAGTTACCCCACAGAAGCCTGAGGGAGAACTGCAAGCAAAGGCGGAAGCAGAGCCTCCCGACTCTGGGGGCAGGGTGCAGGCGAGCAGAGGAGAAGCAAGCGGTCCTAGCTGCCGGCTGAAAACGGCAGGACA
>NW_008238971.1:107993-108525 GCF_000691975.1 Corvus brachyrhynchos
GCCTAAGGCTGGCGAAACCACACCATCAGCACCGTGGCGTCCCGTGGACCCACTGGTCAAGACGGCCACCAGAATTCCTCCGTTCCCATTGGGAGAACCGGGCACAGGGCCTACAGTCCTTCCCTCCCAGCAAGAGGACATGCAGCTATTGCCTCCGTCAGCCCCGACGGTGAGGACTGATCCATTGCAAAGGAGATGGAACGGAGTTGTCCGTAACGCAATCATTGAAGGAGATTGGCAAGCTGTAGATGCTCTAGCCTGCCCTGTACTGATACAGGGGCACACCGCAAGGTGGGAGCCCCATGACTGGAAGATCTTGCAGCAAGCGAAGCAAATGGTCACCATGCACGGCCTCCAGTCCGAAGCTACACAGAGCATCATGCAGTTTATCGTTACAGCAGATGTCCTGTGTCCTAATGATTGCATCAGCATCGCACAGTTGTTATTAACCCCTTCACAGTTCCTGCTCTGGGAGCGAACATGAAAGCAGCTAGCACAAGAAGAAGCTAGCAAACACCAAGGTGATACTCAA
>NW_008238971.1:108555-143277 GCF_000691975.1 Corvus brachyrhynchos
GACAGGGGCTGTCAGAGCCATATGGTCAGTTCATTGACCGTCTGTCAGCAGCCTTGAAGGACACAACTGAGCTCTCTGAAGAGCTCCAAGAGCAAATGTTCCAGACCCTTGCCTTTGAAAATGCTAATAAGCAAACTAAGACAATTCTTGCCATGCTGCCCCAGGGAGCAGGAGTAAACGAGATGCTTGTGCATGCTAGCTGTGCGGAGCAGTCATCTCAAACAGCTGCATTTACCACAATGCTGCAGAATGTCCTGCAAAAGCAGGGACAAGTCATCGCCGCAGCGCTGACAGGAGGGGCGCAAAGTAAAAGGGGGGCGAGGGCTGCTGGCCCATCTCCTGGTCCCAGGATGGGCAGAGTAGCCTGTTTCCAGTGTGGTGAAGAGGGACGAACTAAACATAACTTAGCAGATGCTTGACGAGCTAAGCGCAGATGTTACTGGTGTTAGGCATGCGGTATTACAAAATAGGGCAGCCATTGATTTTCTACATTAGCCCACGGCTACGGCTGTGAAGATTTCCAAGGTATGTGCTGTATGAATCTTTCTGACCACTCTGTCTCAATTCATAAGCACCTCTCTGACCTCCAGAGGGGCCTGCACAACCTTTGGGAGACAGACAACCCTATTAGAGATTGGCTTAAGGGTCTGGGTATCACCAGATGGCTGTGTACCTTGGTAATAGAAGGCTGACAATTGCTATTTGTAGTTATAATAGGCTTGATAGTATTTGGGTGCATTTTTTCCTGCGTCAAAGCAGGGCTGCAAAAGATTATCAACCAGGCCTGGGTTGCCCAAAAAGAAAACAGGGGATGTGTAGAGGGATTCCTTATGGAACAAGGGCGTATGATACCCCTGGAAAGATTGGACAACCCAAGGATACTGAGGAAAAGCCCCTGAACAGGCCCCTGCCTGCAGGCAGGCCTGGAAAGCACCTGGCTGCAGGCAGCCCTGAGAGTCCTTGGCAAGGTATACAGCTGGCCGGCTTCCGCGCTGATTAGAGGCCATCTAGAGGGACTGGGCGTGAATCTTTGCAAAAGTAGATATAAGTTGGCATAGTTGAACAATAAAGGGAGAACGATGCTTAATCGTATCGGTGTATGTGTCGTTTATCCGGCCAGCTCTCCGGACTCAGTCCCTAACATCCAATAACTCCTGCACTGAGGGATGGAGGGGTTGAGCTGTCTGTTCCAGTCCAGGGCTGGAGCTTGAGGTAGGAGTTAGCAAAAGATCGTTAGCTCCCAAAATGCTTCTGGATGTAAAGTTCAGTGAATTAGACAGTAGGAAATACACCTGATGAATTTGTTCTTATTTGAAAAAAACCCCAACTGTATAAAGTTAGTAAGTCTGGCTTAAATGCATACAATCAAACTGAAGCCAACTGAAACTAAGCTCTTCACTTTCCCTCATCCCTTCACATTGTAGGTGTTTCTGGGTCTCGCCAGAAAAGCCCAAGTAGATTTAGATAGAGGAGATTCAGAGCTATCTTTGAATTTTATTGACCTTTTTCATTAAAATGCTTAGAGTTGTAAATGTAGAAATAAGAAACTCACTTATCTTTACAAAAGTGCTGCTATTCAGCACTCATAAAATAATCTTTTAAATTATTATTTCTGCTTGTATCGATTAAATTCTTACAAAATGCTTAAAGATCAGACATTTCCAGAAAAATGTCTTTTCAACTTGTTAATTAGAGGTTTACAAGAATGTGCACCAGCTTGCTCTTTGGATAAACTGGAAAAAAAAAGGAGCAAAGAAAAAGGTCCTCATGGATAAAAGCGATAATGTGGAATTGGTGAGTAGCAAGACTTTGGTCCACCAGGCTCACCATGGCCTGGACAGTCAGGGCATGAAAACAGGTTGCTCTGCTAACAGGACGAACAAAAGTTAATTTTTCTGTTTGTTGAGGAGGTATCTTGATTAGTCACCTCTTGAAGCCCACGGGCTTGAGCTGAGGGACCAGCTTGGGCTGATGTATGAAGGGGAGTGTGAGCAAGATTTGACCTGGTGTAGCTTGAGCCATGGGAAATTTGTCCAGTTCTCATTGCGTGGCCAAGGGCATCAGATAAGGATGCTTCCATTTTTATTTCCCAGGCAAGTGGTTTTATCTTCTTGTTTATGTACAGTTTGAACAAGAGCAAAGCAGTGTAAATTGTACCCAGAGACAAACTACCCAATCACCCATTCTGGCACCTACGCCTCCTTCATTGCAGAGACCGCAACTGGGATTCCCTGTTTCATACTTCACTTCTTTCACCCATTGTCATGGAGACATCCTGGTCTGCCTAAAAATTAGGCCATTTGGATGGAGCTCTCCATGCACAGATGAGATGAGGTTAACCAGTCACATGGATAAGACACTGGAAGTCTGGCTTACATTTCCACCTGCCCAACAGTCTAGCCTTAACCATACCATTTTACCTCTAAATCTAGGGTTTTTTCATGAATAAAAGGGAGACAATAATACTGACCTAGGCGAAGTACCCTGACATAACAGATGAAATGTGTTACAGGGAAAGTACAGAGGTTATTGAATTCTGCTGATAAAATAGCTTGAGCTATTTATGCCCAAGCTGGGAAACAATAACAAAACAATGTAAATAGTGAAAAATAAAATAGTTTCTTAGATGTCTCTCTATCTGAACATACTGTAGTGTTAATACTAATGTGAGATGGAAGTTCTGATTTTTTCCTTGGCCATATGATTTCTGTGATTTTCTAGTTGAGATTTTTTTCCTTGAATATTAAATAACAGATCCTTACTATGAAACCATTTGTCAACAGAAGGCTGCGTCTTTGTCACTGGAAATTTCATAACTTAAGAATGCCATTATTTGGATTTGTACTTTTAAGTTCTCTGCAGAACTCCTACTTTAGGAAAATAAATCTGATTAAATTTTTGAAAGTGCAGGTGACAGAACTAATGGTAGGTCATTTCTCAGCTACCCACAGACGGTTCATCCTGACTTTGCTGTCAAGTGAAGCTGAGAGAACAGTGCAGAGTAGTTTCATCATGTTTCTTGTTTGTTTTCTCATTCCCATTTCTTTTGTCTCAATCATTCGCTGTTTTGAAACTTGAACCAGAATTGGCCTAGCAGTGCACCCAGGGGCTGACATGAGCTCCTTCCTCATAGGACAGAGTCATTTTGTTCTAGACACGGTTGCTTGGTTGGTTTTTATTCCCTGGAGATATTTGAAGAATTACAAGAGAAGAGCTTTGTTGCTTAGACATGGAGTTTTTTGTGCATCTTAACAACTGATAACTCTATCTTATTTAACAGCTCAGTAATTTGATTCTTATCTTTATAATCAGTTTCCAATTTCATTCAGTATCAGCACTTTGTATTTTAATGGAATCACAGAGTCATTAAGGTTGGAAAAGACCTCCAAGATCATCAAGTCCAACCTTGGACTGACCACCATGCCAATCACTAAGTATTTTGTTGTCCAGTTTGAAAATCTTTGCAAATCCTTGTGTATCTATAGGAATAAGAATATTAGGATGTGTGTTTGCAAGGTTGGAGGCAGCAGTCTTTAAGGCTCAACTTTCCAGAAGGAAGAACTTCTTGTTTTAACTTTCTGTAGAGGGTATCTATACAGCCCAGGAGAAGTTGTGGTGCCCCTGCTGTTTCCAGGTAAACCTTGGACTTCACTGCGTGGTGAAAGAAATCTCATTTGGGATAGTAGGAAAATGTAGATCCTACTTGTGATAAGCTTTCTGTAGCATGGGTTGGAAAGTTCACTTTAGTATTTACCCTAAAAATCTGAATCTGGGCTGAATTGATTACAGTTCATGCTAATATTAAGCAGGAAGTTGTGATAAGTCTAATAAATGCCCATAGCAGCAGGTGGCAGCTCAATTTCTCCTTCTCCCCAGACTACAGTGGTTCATCACATTATTCTTGCCAATGTGTGAGGGTGTGATAGGGTAGACAAGGCAAAGAAGTTGTTCAGTCAGATCCTTCCCATTGTTTTTAGTCCATGTGTCACCCTATAAGGAAACTGTGGCAGAAATACCCCCTTCTGTTCCTCATCCTGCTGCCAGAACCTTTATTTCTAAAGGAAGGTATAACTTAACTTGTTCTATCATCCATGGATGGACATGCTGCTCTCTCTTCCCCCTTTCCCCCTTCTCTTGGCTTGAGACAGAATTTTAATGGAGTATATTTTCCCATGGAAAATCCAGGGTACTGGTAATCCATGAGTACTCAAGAAAAATTGTCTTGCATGTTTATTACTGTTCAGCTCTCCTTGTTGTTTCATTCAGGCAATTTTTCTTCAAATGTTAATCTTTGCTGAATATGCAACATCACACCCCCAAATGTCTCTGACAGGAGTAGCAGAGGTGAAAATATAAACGTTTTAGAAGGAGTTTGTTACGAATATTCTGCCTGAAAACACTTGTTATTTCTTATCAAACACTGGAGACAGAATGAAGAAACTGTTTTGCCACTCTGTGGCTGAGGTCTGAGGAGAACATATCAGCATGGATATGACAGTTTCACTTTCCTTGAGCTGATTATATTATAGTGTCTTTTCTACTGACAGATTTCATTACCAGATTGGGGTAATAATAGCATATTTTATCATGCTAACTGTGATCAAAAACCTTGGTTTAGAGCAGAGTTAAATTTAGAGAAATTCAGTTGAATCTGTATTTTTTACCTTATTAGGTATTTCTAACAGCCTGATAAGTTTTTGTGTTCGGTGACTACGTGTCTCTCGCTGTTATAATGACAATCATCTGCTTGCTTATATTGCCATGTTGCCCCAACAGCAATAAAGAAGTGCTAGATAAAAGTTACAAGTTTGCCTTAAGAATATTGGCCAGTTAACCAAAGTATGAAGTTTTGGTTAGAGGCTGTGGTTTCCCCATCCCTGGAAATGTCCAAGGCCATATTGGATGGGGCTTGGAGCAACCTGGTCTCGTGGAAAGTGTCCCTGCCCATGGTGGGGGTGAAATTGGGTGATCTTTAAGGTCCCTTCCAATCCAAGCCATTCCATGATTCTATTAATTGAAATCAGGGATGAAGGAATGAAAGAGGTTAAATAGGAAAAGTTAGCTATCTTCTTTACGCATATGGCCCAATCATAAATTTATAAGCCATCCATTTATTCCATCCTATCTTAAATAAGCTTTGAATAAATTTGGTATACAACTAAGAAAAGGGTAATGAAAATAAACATGGATAGTAATAGGTGCTGTGTTGGCCCAAATGGATGTCATCTTAGCTGAATGTTGTGTGGCAGTGTGCTGTAGTATATTTATAGGCAGCTTTCCATTTTAATAATTCAGTATTCACTATTTCCTGAGGCACAGCAAACATCTTTTTGTGACCCTGGCTACCATGAAATGCATCATCGTACCCATACGCGTCCCTGTGGTGCATTTCAGATCTCTTTCGAAAACAGTCTGGTGTCTACAGAGCCTGCAGCCATGGTAGCTGGGAAGAGAAAAAGAGCTGGAAGGGAACTTCTGGCTCGGAGAGATTGTGTCTGGGAAAGATTTGCAATTGTTTTAAGCTCTGTTCAAATGTTTTTCTTCCAACAGACTTTGGGAACTATCACTGCAGTGCCCATTAAAGTTCCTCAGGTCAGCTCCTTGCAGAGGTTGGCAGGACAAGGACCAGCTGTGCTACCTCAGGTACATAATACAGCTTCAAAGAGGGGGTTGTGTCATTTTGTACATATTCTCTGCTTCTGTCTAGTGCCTAGGCCTGGGTGTGTCAGCACACTGATTTTGCAGAGTTGAGTTTTCTTCAATCCAGGAAAAAAAATTCTTCTGGGAACCTACTGATAGCACAATGAAAAGCCATAAAAAATCAAATAGAGTCATTGTGGAAGAACAAAATACATATGGTGGAATGTAAATTTATGCTTTAAAGATGAATCACAAATCACAGAAGTGAAAATCTACAATTCTGTAAGTAAAAGAACTGGTGGAAGTGTTAACCTTCCTGCTCAAGATTTAAACCCACGTTCTGTTTCACTGACTTACTTGCCTTCAAATCCCAATACAAAGTTTTGGCCCAGCTAACCCAGGTACCAGACCGAGGAAAGACTCTCTGGGTAAGAGTGAAAGGGGAGTTGCACTCACTGGTTTTTAAAATGTTTTAAACTGTTTTCTTTTCTGAACACCCATCACTGTTTCTACAACTATACACTTTATTCCCCATTTCAACCCTCTTTCTCAAAATTTTTGGATGTCATTTTCAACAAGTGGTTTGCTTTTCACATTCATGATTATTAAGTATAAATATATTTCTCCCACTGTGGCCCTTAGAGCTCTCTTTCTCATATATGAACACTAGAAAAGTGTTGATGACGTATATTCTTCCTATTGTTCCTTTCTTTTTTTCCCATTTTTTTTTAGTGGCAGAATCTAGTAGAAGATCCGTGAGCTAAATTTACTTGGAGGAAGAAGTGTTTGCAATATAAAGTTCTTAAATTCTCTCTTTACGTATTGTGGAAGGCAGAGTTGGGAACATAAAGTGAGGTTCTAGTTTTCTTATCAAGTTCAAGACTTTGCTTTTCAGTTGTTCTTACCTTGTAATAACATTTTGATTTCTGCCATTTTGGGGTGTCAAAGATGAGCAGATTGCTCCTGAAAATAGATGAGGTCCAAGAGCTGTAACAGGGCCTAAATTATCACTTAGGTTGTGTTTCAGCAATGGTGATGGCATTGCAAATGCTGCACTTAGAGAAGTATCAATGCTCTATGCTTTTATTAAATAGAAAAAAATTTCATTCAGTGCTAGATCCAATTTTGAAGAATTGGAAAAAGTGGAGGAAACTGATTTCCTCAGCTTTTTGAAAAGAACACATCCTTTCTGTCTTGCTTTTTAGCTCATGGCAATATTTTTGTTTGTATCCCGCTTTGTTTCACTCCCTTCCTGGTACAGTTTCCATTTCAGACCTGTTTATGCAATCATACTTAATACTAATGAACTACCAGTGCTTTCTTGGCTGCCCTGAGCCATAGTTCACTAACTTTTCTGTTTAGTGAATATTTCATATGGATAGAATGGGCAATAACTACCTAGCAACCTCATTTCTGACAAAATTGAAAATGAAGTAGGCAGCTGTTATGTATTACCATGTTATTGGGGGTATGTCTTATGCCCTGAGTTTTTTCTGGCTTTTTCACAGGCCAGCAACAGGCCAGCTTTTTCAGCAACAGCCTGTCCCATTTACACACCAGTCCTCTTTTGCACATCTTCATGATCCATATGTTCCTCTCCCCCTCCAAGCTCACAGAGAAGTTTAAAATTTCCATATAGTTTCCTAGTGGGGAACTCCCTCCGTCCATCAAAACTTTGTGCTTGATGTCTTCAGAGATACCAGGTTTTCATCTACAAGTGGAAAGTTTGGCTTCTAATTAAATAGTCAGATGTCTTGAAAATAGATTAAATATAGCCATTAACCAGAGTGGTGTCAAGCTGTCATTCCCCAGGTAGAGCTGGATGCAGGTGACCTGGGAGGCTACTGTAAGTCATCTGCAGCACTGTGTCACTGTGAAGGCTGTCCTTTGTAAGAACTGTAGCATGAGTGCGTAGTCACCTCTGCTCCAGGAGAACTGGAAACTTCAGATGGAAATATAAAAATTCCAGGAAGCAAGGCCATGTGATACCATACAGGTGTTATGGTAAAAAACATCTCCTTCACTCTTCTTCCTTGTAGTTTTGTGAAGACAAGCACTTAATTAAAAATTATTTTGGAAATTAAGGGGTGTATATTATCTTCCAGTAGGAGCTGGAAATTGTTCAGAATTAAACCTCGTCACAGACCATGTCCTCAGCTTTTTTTCATCAGACTTGGTCTGATGCTAGATAAAAGTTACAGACCAGGCTGGCCACTAACCTCCTTTTGTCCCTGTGGATGACAGGCAAGGCCCCATACCGTGCTGTGAGTTACTGGCACAATCCTGCCATTCTAGGACTGACTTTCAGAGACGCAAATTCCTGTCTCTCAAGCATACCAACAAGCGGAGTCCAGCTGGGTTTGGCATCTGCTAAAACCTTTACTTTGGTTGCCCATGTAGCAGCAAATTTCTGGGACAGTAGAACCATATTCATCAGTTCTCTACCAAGAATTTGGAGTATTTCACAGGGAAAGAAAGCAGTGCCGTATCCAGACTCTGGGATGTTACCTATGGCTCAATCTTGTTCTGGAAAGGATGGAACCTTCCCCGATCTCCATCTCTGCCAAATCTAGTTGTGACAGTGAAGTGTGTAGAGCCCTACAGTGATGAAACCAGAGCAGCAAAGGCTTCTGTGCTCCAGCAGCTGTGTCCATTTACTCAAGCAGGTGAGTGCAGGTGTAGCTTGTGCAAGTGCAGTAGCAGGTACAGTCGCACTCACCTAATCTTTTGGGCTGCATGTGCTGCTTCTCTGCAGGTCTGTGGAGGGGTGGAAGGTCTGGGTGGAGCCCTTTTGGGATTCCTGCCATTTTAGGAGCCTACTTATCTCTGAATCATCCTCTATGAGTGGCTTTCCTCTAAAGTGGACAGATTGCACTTCTATCTCAGGTACATGTAGATAACTGGGTAAAATCCAGGTCAGTATCTGCATTCCTGGCAGCACACCAACTGCTCCCTGGCATTTCTCCTTTTGGCCAGTCTCATTATTTCTTTGGGATTTCAGATTCCCTTTAGATTTACAGGTAGGCATAAATTTTACCAGGCTGGCTGGACAGAAAGAGGGGACTCCTCCATTTTGAGCGTCCTCATCATGTCTAAAGGAGTTTGATATATTTGACACTTTCATGCTCCTCATCTTGACAGCCTCTTTTGATTTACCCTTATGCAGTCAAGCAAAAACATACCACACAAGTAAACCGAGGCATTTAACAAGACTTACATAAAACAATGCATACAGTGCCCTCATTTTCCAGATTTGTACAGATACTTGTCATTTGTTTTGTTCATTTGAATGGGTTTATGATATGACCCCCTGGGAGCTTTTCCATCTGGGGAACGAAGTTTCAAAATTTGCAGATTCACAAATGGCAGCAAAATCCCATCACTTAGAACCGCTAATTAAGTGGTGAGCAAACAAACATTACTTACAAGTTCATTGTACAATACAAACAATATTGTTTAAGCATTCATTATTTGCCAAAACAAGCTTCTTTGGCGGACATTTGTTCTTTTTATTTTTCTTCCAGAATATGAAGTTATTTTTTGCTTTCATCAAATAAAGGAGCTGTGATGTTTGAGAAGCTAAGTCCAGATAGTCTTTCTCTTCTTACTTTGGTCTTTGAGGTTTCCAGCTGGGTGAGATGCTTTGAAACTGCAGACTCTCTACTGCACTTTAAGAAGAGAATCCTAGACGTCCTCTACTCAAACACTGTGATAATCCTGAGCTACTCCTCTTCTTTATGGCACCCATCTGCTCTATGGAGGGGATGGCATTCTGTCAGGTTGAGTTCCAATTTCCAGCTGCAGAGCAAAGATTCTGTCTATTTTGAACTGGTTTACAGACAAATATAAGTTGTACTGTAGCCACCTGGAGGTACATGTGAAATGTTATTTTCTGTTCTTCAACAGGAAGATTTTAAATGAAAAAGTAAAGATATTAAAATAAATTTTCTGTTTTGTTGTCAGTAATTTGGGCCCAGTCCAATCCTCATTCAAATTAATGGAGAGACTGTGACATTTTGAATGGCAGTTAAATCAGATTACAATGCTATTTCCGTGACCTATCTTTCCAGTGCTAGTTGAAGGCACAGTTTGGGATGGCTTTGCTCATGACACTGCTGCTTAGAGCAGAGCAGTGTCTGCATTGGAGAGATCACACAGGCTAGTGGTGAAAACAAACAGGTACTCACAGGGCCTTAGGTGAAACATGTATGTTTCAATCGACTCTACCCAGTTCTGCTGTCAGATACTGCTTAGTTTTTATCTTCTGTAGTGACTTTAATGTGTAATTCAGTAGGGTCTGAATGTGGTCACTGGGCTGGCTGCCTTGGGACAGGCTCTGTTATCTTAGAGTGCATTTATTCTTCACTGGGTACCATGTGAGCCCAGCCAGAGTCTCAAAAGTTAAACACACATTCCTATTTTAAAATTTCATGTCATAGTTCTCATGAGCACATTTCTACTGGTAGCTGCTGCTTCTCTTCACATGTGTAGCAAAGCCAGGCACTGCTCCTGACTTTCTCAGTGGTAGGGCTTCTGGAAGATTTCTTGATAGGAAAATAATTCCTTATAGACAGAACTCAAATTTTGGGATGCCACTGTGTACTGTAGAAGAAATAGGCTAGTCTGTGGCAAAGTCTCTCTCTGTTTGCATCATGAGTTTAAAAAAAAAACCCTATTTTTTTAAGTGTAATGTGTTAAAACTACATAGCCATTGGAAAGTGGAAAAGTAGTACTAAATGCAAGTCAGACTTTCATGAAAATAGAAAAGAAGCTCACAGACATACATGTTTGTATAAAAAGTTATGGCAGAATCATGCAGTGGAGAGACAAGTCTACTTTATTGTTTGATTGAGAAAGGAATAATGGAATTGGGTAAAGTTGTTTTTACAATAGCAGGGGGAAGGGACTAAACCTAAGGGATGTTGTGAAACTTTCTGGTATATAACTCTCAGCACTTCCAGAGGAATTTGTTGGAATGCTACTGGAGGAGGAGCTAACCTGATTGAAGGTAACTTAATCAGTGTGGTAAGCAACCAAGCAACAGTATTTAATATTCATTGTATGCATGCAGAAAACAAGCAAAAAAGGTGTGCAGAGGCCTGGCTGAACCTGTAGCTCTTAATAAATATAGTTATTAATCTGTTTTATTGTATATAAGCTCTTATACCATGTTTGTCACTGTAATTGAAGCACCTTCTGGTAATGTGTTAAGCACCAAGATGAATATCTGTTGTAAGCTATTTCTTCTCTCGTCTTTTCCTTTGGGGAGAAGCACATACAGCTGAGCATTCTGCTTAGGTTTTCTTTTTATCAATTTGCTTATTTTCAATGGTCATGCTACTATTAATTGCATGCCACTATAGAAAACATTTAGTATAGAAATTGATGAGGTTTGTGCTCGTAATTCTTAGAGAAGAAGGTTGAGACAGCTGCCTCCCCATTGTTGTAGAGAATCCCTGCACCAGGGATGCATGGCTAGCTTGGCCTTTCATATTAAGTCTTTACAGGGAGAGCTTTGAAGGTTGGGATGGAAACACAGTATAGTATTGAAAAGTCTGTGGGAGTCTCGGTTCCACACTAGTGGATGTTTGGTAGGTTGCCTGTGCTTCTGAGAAAGGCAGTGGCTTGCTGTAGCACCTTCTAGGTATGTATTTTACACTGCTGCTGTACAGCCAAGACAGGTGAAGGAGTGACTAAGGTGGTGCCGTAAGAACATTCCCTGTGGATGCCAGAGCTTGGCAGTGGCAAGAAATCCAGTCTTCTGCAGTAAGGTCAAGGATGAATGTGTAGGGTGGATCAAGGGGGCCTACACTCAGATGCACCTTTTCCAAAGGACCTCTCTCTGTTTCCTCTGCCTTTCTATTGGTGTCAGTTTTCAGTTCTTAACAAGAGAACTGATTCAGAGTGGTGGGGAAGGAGAAGTAGAACTGGTTGTTCCTGATGCTTGAGACCTTCAGATCTGATCAGTGTTGTAAGCACTTTGAAAAGGACCTCCACAGAAGTCAACTCTCCATGATAGTCTTCACACAGAATCCTAAAGTATCCATGAAAATCTCAGGAAATATTCAAGCCATTTTTACACCTGGCATGGTGCCTTTTTCCCAATTGAAAACTCTCATGTTACTCCATGTCAAGTCCTGCTTTGCGGAGTAGCAGCAAATGAGAGGGTAAGAAATTTTCCCTCTCTCCACTGATGCCATTTGTATCCATGTGAAAGATGTGGCTTCTGATCCACATCTGGCCTGGATCTGGACTATGCTGTGTCTCTGAGCCTCAACGCCAGTTGTACGAGCTTGCATTAGAATTCTGGGTGAATAACAGGTAGACAGGAAGGCTTTCTTTCTTTGCACGACTTCAGCAAAGGCTTGGAGGAAGTAGCTATGCTGCTGTCTGACCCTTCATTTTCATCTCCTGGTGTCTCAACATTCTGTGTGTTTCCATGTTGCTTAGGCTGTCAGCAGACAGAAACTATTTTTGTCCTTATTTTTATTATTATTTTTGTTTTTCTTTTTTTATTTTGGCTAGTAAATTAATTGGGGCTGGTCGAATCATCATAATGTGATGTTATTGTTGTCTAGAAGCAGGACAAGCTCTTAAAGTGGTGGACAGTACAAAGCAGTGATATCCATGGTCTTTAATATGACACCAGATTTTGAATCCAGTGAATGCCAGCTGTGTGGGTTAGTCCAGAGCTTGCCTATGGAAGTATATGGACAGGAGGAAAGCAGACAGGTCTTCTCTCATTTGTGCCTAAGGGCTTCATGGACACTTTAAATTGAAGGAAGTTAATCATAGATGAGTATCTGTGAGAGAAGCAAGCTAACTTGTAATGCTGAGAAGAGTGGAAATGGAAGTAAGTTATTGACTGGTGTGTATAATCACAGTCTATCTTTTATATTCCCATTGTAATCCTAAACAATAAGGATTAAATTTTTTCCTCAGAGGCCCAAAGATAACTGAATGTTCAAGGACAGAATTGTTGTGCAGAAGGTAAAAAAAACCAGAAGTCCTTTTCAACTTCAACCTCTGGTTCTTATTTTTTTGAATAATATTGATTTTTATTTGCTGGTTTAATGGTAGTTTTCCCCCTTTGCAAATGGAAAAGAGCCACTTAATGAATCATCCATTCAATGGTGGCAGTGCCAAACCAGAAAATATAGGCAGAAAATACACAATTCATTAGCAAAAGTCAGTCAAGTTCCTGTGAAAATACAGCTTTGTGTTCAAAACATTGATAACATTTTTAATAAAAAACTCCCACCTGACTACCTTATGGCAACATCCACAAAAAGCAGAGCTGGCAGATTCCCACTCAAACATCCCTCTCAGCAAAACTTCCATTTCTGTAGTATTGGGCAAAGCTGAAGGAGAAGAAAAACTGAATTCAATTGTTTTGCCTTCTTAGAAACCGCACAGGAGTTCTATTAGCTACGTGTCATCTGTACACTAAAGTTAGCTGTCCATGACTAACAATTGAAATACCAAATCATGGCAGGTACACAGCACCTGGGAAATTCCTAATTGAGTGTGTGCAGTTTTAACACGTGTGAAAATACTGCTGATTGACTCCTGGCTTTTGTTGCGTGTAAACTGAGAGACCAGGGTTTGTTTTGAGGGGCTCGTTGCAGTTCTGGTCTTGCTGAAGTCTGCTCAATTTTGCTATAGGTTTTGATCAGATTAAGGTTTCTTCCCTGGTCTACTCCATCCAGAGTAGTAGGATTGGAAATGTGGGCTGGAGGAGCTCCTTGGGTTTTGCCCTGTATTTCACACCATCCTTCTTTAGGTTCCCAGGCTAGTATTCCAGGGATATGCTAAAGAGAGAGTTATGTTGTATGTGAACATAGGATTCACTGATCTGGGTCATCTTGCCTGGGCTTTCCACAATGAAGAGTAACTTCTTTTTTGTGTAGCCCCATCAAAGGGAAGAAAGAAAAGAAAGAAATCTTCCCCCTGTGGGAAGAAAATAGTGTTTATTTTGATTTTGACTGTGGTCTTAGACCAGGCTGACAATAATAGGAGCTTATTGGGAAAGGAACTAAAAATGAACCAAGCTGCAAATACTTGTGTTTGAGTGAGCGGGGCAACCTGGATTTCAGGGAGTGTCATTGCTGTAAAGTTATGCTAAACCTTTTTTTTTGCATAATTTTTATTGATTAAAAAAGAAGAGGGAGAGAGTTGGTCCTCAGCTGGCATAAATAGACACAGCTTTACTGAAGTAAATGTGCATCTGTTCGCTCTGGTGAAGGATATAATTACCCCATATTGCATTCATTTTATCAGCCATTGCTAACATTTTCTGTGTGATCCTCTAAAGCTTTTCAAGAATGAAAGCTCTGTCTGCTGCTCCCAGCACTTTGTCTATGTGACATATGAATTGTGCCAAATCCATTTTGAGTTTTTGTTTTTAAGCTCTGAGTACAAGGGTGAAGTGAAAATAAAGTGTGAATAATGGTCTTTCTCTCAAAGGCAATGTGATATTGTGTTGAGCTGAAAAACTTACTTTCATACAGATCAGCCCTGCCAGTATGAAGGGCTGATGGATGCTGAGCATGATCCAGCTGATATCTGATACAGGGGAAGGGGAGGGCTCTTCAGTGTTGCTGACAGAGCTATAACAAGATCCAGGGACTGGAAGCTGAAGTTAAGCAAATTCAGCCTTGCAATAAAATGCCAGTCATGAGCATAAAAAACCATTTTAACAATTTACTGGAGCTCATCATTAAGAAGTCTTTAGTATTTTCTTTTAAAATCAGTCTTCAGTTTCTGGGAGAAATTATATGGCCTGTGAACTGGAGGATCACAGTGATCCCTTTTGGGTTTGTAATTGAGGTATGCTTGTTAACTTCCCTTCTATCCTATAGGCTTGAAGGAGAACGCATTTACCAGAAATGCCCTTAAAAATTCTCATAACACCTGCAGATCAGCACAGATGTAACTGTTCTAATTAAATCCTGTTCTTTAGGACTACATAGGATTGCCCACAGAGATTGGAGGAATTGTGTGATTTTCTTCCCTTCTCCTTTTCCCCCACACTTGTTTGGGTTGGATCTTGAGGACTTCTTTTGTAAGAGGTTTTCTTTCTTATCTTATTTTTCTTTACTACAACAGGTGAGTGGCTCACCTGGTGGGATGTACCTCAGGAAACAGATTGCCCATGATCACATTTGCCTTTGTCAGTGGTGACACACAGCAGGCTCTTCTACCTCCACCACTCAGCAATTCATTCACCTCTGCAGTATTCAGTGATTTGTGCTCTTGAGAGCTTGAATGACATTTTGGTGAATTAGAAGCCTTTGAGCTTCATATAGGGACATCTGGATGGAGCTTAATAATACGGGATATACAAGAAATCATGTTAGTCACAGGAGCTAATTCTTTCCTGATCTGAAAGTCTTTAAAATATATTAAATTAGAGGTTGTTGAACAAAAGAGCACTCTGTACATGTCACAGGATTGGGGTCTCTTATTTCCCTCTCTGAAAAGCAGACAGCCCCCACCTAGTGAATGCTCAGGTTTGAGAATATCTCCTTGAAAAGTGTGCTCACCTGCAGCTATCTGAGAAGTACCAGTCTGAACACTGCCACAGGAAATTAGATGTTTCTGTCATTGTGGGTATTGAGGAAACTCAAGAATAACACGGGCTTAGGAAATCATTATATTCAAGAAGCAGCTCTCTCTTTTGCATTTTGAGCCCTGGTAGTATCACATTCTGTTTTGACAGCTGTCAGAAGTTAAATGAAAGATACTTGGGGAAAGAAGGGTTGAGCTACAGAGAATTGTTTGTTACTTGCAGCATTCACCAACAGTTGAAGTGTTCTCTTGGTAACATACGGGCTGTCTCTTTTTCTTTCTTTTTTCTTCTTTGCTGAACTTTGGTGCCTTTTATTTCTGTGGCTCTTGTGACAGGGACTGGTGCCATCCAGCCTGTGCTACTTTCAGTAGAAAATTACTCTTTGATACTGTGCATGTGCAGTGCAGTCCCTGTCCTGCCCTAGTTTTATTCCACCTCTTCTTCAGTGATTGTCAGCTTCCAAACTTTTGCTAGTGCCACTGTCCTACTTTCATCTCCCAAATTTAAGCTACAGTTTTGCTGTGAGGAAAAGGAATTTATGCTACCTTTTTCCTTCTTATATTTTCTCTTACTAGCTGACACCATTTATCTTCACAAATTACTGTAGCAGTTTAGGGTTTTAGGTGACACTCTGTCAAAGGTCTTTCATGTAGCTGTTTATTAATGTTTGCGCTTAGTGTTTATATCCCGAGGGCAACATTCATAGGTGTTGGAGCACAAGGGGCTTTTACATTTCCTTTGTGTTTTGGATTCATCCTTGCAGGCCCTAGAAATAAATGTTATTTTCTCTTTAAATTATTTTAGCTCTAACTCAGGAGCACCTGAAACTTTTGTTTCTGTAATCAACCCTTTTTATTGTTCTGTAATTGGAGATAAATATGGTCTCCCAAGGTTGGGTGAACTTGGCAGGGAGTTTGCAGAAGCTTAGCCCGTGAAAACAGCTATTCCTCCTCTGTATCACACGGTGGCAGATAGTGCCCAGCATATGTTCTGTGCTGTACCAGTTTGGTAAGTCCTATCAGATAATTTCAGCATGCAGCACTTTATAAAGAATTTAGTGTTTTGGAAAATTAAGTTTGTTTAATTGTCTGTGCAGGAAGAGCTTATTTTATAGCAAAGTAATATGTGTTCATCCACAACTTGCAGGATGTGTATTATGGGTGTGTGTAGGATTCATTGAGGTATTACATCTGACAGTCTATATATATATATATATATATATAAATGCTATAAATGCAGTAGAAAAGATAATTATATAGCTGGAATATATATAGGCACTTAATTTTAATTAGGTTTTTGATTAAATATAAAAGTGCAATTAAGAGTGACAGATACAGTAGATCCTGGTAGACTACATGACAGTTTTTGTCTAGAAAAACTCCTGAACTGATTGGTTTAAACCAGTGCTTTGTGCACTACTTTTGAAAATAAGACCATTAACTAATCATGGATATGAAGCTAATTACAGAGTCCTCCCTTAAACTACTTGACCAAGGTATTTGTGTGGTATCTTAACTAAGTCAATCAGATAATCGTTACACAAAGTGATTCCATAAAGAAAATGAGCAAAGAACCGTTTAGTTACATTCAGAGTATTTTGACTATGGTTTGTTGGCGTTCTGTGTAGTTTTGCATCATTTCACAGCAGGTCTCTGAGGCTTTCCAGTGTCACCTCAAAGCTGTGAGCTGAACACAGTGGCTTCCTGGCTCTGGTACAAGTCTGCAGGACCTTGGGCAAACCTCCTCTTTACCTTTCCATCTACCATAACTGCTGGAAATGTGAATGTCCCAAGCAGAACTGTTGTCTGATAACCGTTTGCACAGCTCATGGGTGTTGGGGTCCTGCCAACATTTGAGGGACAAGTTACTGAGACACAAAGAGCTCACAACATGTGTGTTGCTGCACTTAGTATTTGCTTTGGGGACAAATGGTACGGTTCCTTCTTGACACGATACAGAATGATGGCCAGCCTTGAGAGATGGTTTTCTGCAGATCAGTAAATCACTGCATTTTCATTAACTTGCTTACTTAGGCTCAAGATTGAAGTTGGTGCCATTTGAAAGGCTCCTGTAGACTCCAGCGTGGTGACACAGACAGCTGTTTCCCATGTCTGTCTGTTAGAACTTGTCATTTTGTTTCACAATATGGAAGGTGTGAGAAGTGACAGGACTAAATAAGCACAGAGGGAACTGACTGTTTTATCTGGCTGTGTTAACAAGTAAGCTGGGAGTGAAATTAACTCCATGTGAAGCAGTTTAAATTATTTATTTTCAATCCTGGAACTGTACTTAAGATGTTGTTAAGGCAGAGCCATACTGACAGGGTGACGTTAATTACACCACTGGAAACACATCACATTAGCTGAAAACAATTGATTGCAGCTATCATTCATGGCTCTGCGTACAGTCACAGCTGTTGCAAAGCTGGGCAAAGTGTCCTCTTCCATTCATGGAAGTTCCTCCTGCATCCACCTGCAGCTGCAAATTAGCTCTTTAATTACTGCAACAAAATATGATGTTTGATGGTTTTGGGTTTCTTGTATCCCTCTCTTTATTTTATTTATTTTTTGTAAGCTAAGTGATTGTGTGACTGATCTCCTCTCCATTTGATGTCTTAAACATCTGAGGATGTTCATTGACCAATCCACCAGTATAAAGGCATATGCTTTACTGTCCCTGTAAATGCTTTCCCACACAACACCCTTAATGATTCAGCGCCCACTCCTTAATTCATAACAAGAGTGTTGTGTCCTTCAAAACAGGAAATTATTGCATGGATTTTCCATTCTTTGCAAAGGCTTTGGCTTACACATCCCTACTGAGAACTGGGTGTGACTTGACTAGCATTTGTATGGATGTGTGCTAATCAAAATGAGGATTTAACTTTCTCTTCCCTTATTGTTTAGCACTGCAGTGATTTAAGAACTTCAAAATTACCTAAGTGAGAAGTTCTGGGAATATATGTAGAAGTAAATTAATGGTTGGCTACTTGCAGTTGCTACATTCAGTTTTTCTAGATGCTCCTGGTCCGTGGTTAATGCGATTAGAGATTCTACTGGACAAATGCATGTGTGCAGTGTTTGTTCATGCGCCTAATAACTCCTGACTCTCTGTTTGTAGGTTAGGCCAAAGACCCTGATTCCAGACAGCCTCCCAATCTCCCCATGCAGAGACCAACCTTCCAAGCAGCCTCCCACCTTCCAGAAGGCAACCATAGTAAGCATCAAAAACCCTAGCCCTGCCCTCCCAACTGCCAACAACACCGTCAACCATGTACAGACACCCAACAGCCAGTCACAAAGTGTCACCGACCCCGCAGCTCTTTCATCCCCTCTGAGTGGTGCTGGTGTGGCCTATGCCATCATTTCCACCTCCCCCAGCAATGCAGCTCCGATCAGCACCAGTGCCACAGTCTCAGTGGTCAACGACAGCATTAAAGTGCAACCGCTTCTCATCAGTGCCGACAGCAAGGTGAGTTCCTTGGGTAGTGTGCCAGTTTGGACAAATTTGGAGGAAAAATATCCTCTGATAGAAGGCAGGTCACAACCACCCCTCCCCCACCAGGTTCGGGAAAAGAGAAATTTTCCTCGGAGGAAAGTGAAAGAGATAAAAACTATTTATTTAACAAACACACAGGAAAAGGTTAATAATGCTAAATAATAAAACCTCTCACTGTGGAGAGAAACCTAGGAAAATTTCGGAGTCCTTCCGTAGTCTCTCTCTCCCTCCTTGGAGCTGGGTCCTGGTGGGCCCACCTCTGGAGCCTTGATGAATAATTCTCCCTATGTGTTCTGATGTTGAAACAGTCCAAAAAAGAAGAAGGGATAAAACCAAAGTCCTGGGAAAACAAAGTTCAACTCTCCATCTCCCCCAGGATAAAAAAAGAGCTGAAAAACTGGCTGAAAAGCAAGAAGGGTACTTCCCCTGCTCCTCTTGCCGCTGCACTGTGCTGTGTCCTTGAAACAATTGCTTGAAAAGCTTGCTCGGTTTTTTTTTCCTCTCCCCCCTCTCAGGCTCAGTTTAAAGGCGCAGAAAGGCACAAAATTAATTTCTGGGCATAGAGCAGCGATAGGGGATATGCATCATAAAGTCACTCCAAGACAGGTAGCAAATGCAGGAGCTGTGCTGCAAGTATGAGCAGAATATTCCCCTGGGAGTGCACAGCCCTGTGCAGTGATGTTAGTGGTTCTTCTCAGAGAAAATAGTCAGAAAGCAATGGGAAAAATTTTACAGGGACACATAGAGGCTAGTAGACTTTTATCTGTGTGCAAGCCTGTTTTTTAGAGGGAACAAAACACATTATTATGTAGACTGACATTAGCAGGACCATATGAACTTCTCTTTCCTTAAGCCAATCCTCACTAATAAAATCCCTGAATTCTGTACAGTCTCAAATTTCCTATGGACTCCTTCTTCAATGATACAGTGATACTAGTTCTATTGACTGACTCCATGGAGTACATAAAATAATCAGAGATTCCCTTCTGCTCTTCCAGGAGAAGACCAAATGAAATGAGAGCTCAGAGTTTCAGAAATGACCAGGAGATGAATCAGTAGAAAGAAAAAATTCAAGCTATGAATTACTTGTTTCATCTTTGTACTGCTTTTAGCATTGGAATGCAAGAACTTCACCACTCTTATACCAGAGACAGATTCCATACAGGCTGCCAATGTACCCAGCAGACATTCACTGTAATTTACTACTGGGATTCTGCTACTTTTGGTCTTGTTGGCAGCACAGCTTGTCATACAGTGCTAAAAAAATACAAGATGTGGGCTGGCTTTTGAGGTAAATAAAAGCAGACATCTCTTCCCCACTTCTTTGACATAAATTATTTTTCTCTTACTTAAAATGGCTGCTGGCTCAGAAAACCATCTCTTTTTATGCTCTTGAATCTTCTAGAATGACTGAGTTGAGAAATGTATCTAACACTTAAATGACACTGACTGAAAATGAACAATAAAATAGATGGAAAAGGCCCAGTGTTCAAATCTAATAGTCTTTATCTAGAAGGTGATAGTCCTTGGGAAGTCCTTTTGAAGCTTCCGCAGTCCTTTTGATTATAGGTATGAAGTCACATGTGTAGTTCTCTGGGCAGAAATTGTCATTCATTCCTTTTAATTTATTAGCTTCTAGAGAATGTGACCTACATTGTGTAAATCTTCATGTGGTAATTCAAATATGAGCAACTGGATATACTACCATAAATGTGTGTATGAGATCTGTGTCCTAATTCCTATAGGTTCTAAACAAGACCTAATTTTAATTTAAAACACATATAGTTTATTTAGTTTACAGAAAACTGGACATCCACTGCTTATAACATGTAAAGGCTGAGGACTGAAGTCTGATCTCAGTTGAATGAGGAGTACCTGTCACACAGTACCTTCTTTCCCATTCCCACGTACTTACTCTGAAATAACACTCATACAACTGAGATCAGACTGGGTTTGAATGTTTAGTAATCCCATCTCTTCTACTTGTATACAAAATAAAATCAAAGGAGAGACCTTAAAATCACTGACACCACAAGTGCTAAAGCATGGCTGCTCAGCCACCTTCACAAGTCCTCTAAACAGAAAGTGTCCTAATTTTCAGAGGCACTGATCAAGTGACCTAGGCTGCAGTAGGTTTATAATGCACCAATAAGAATTAATTTTTAGAAACTTAAATATGGATTTAGGACCCTAAACCTAGGTATCCTATTATTTTATGCTTTTGACTTGTGACTTACATTTCTTATTTGTAGGGTATCAAGTAACCCTTCAAAGAGGACTCAAAGGTTTCAGGCAGAAAAATCCAGTTTCGTATAGTGAATTCTCTGATTTGTACATTGTCTTTTAGGTTATCATTATTCAACCTCAAATCCAAACCCAGACAGAAAGTAAAGTGGAGACAAAGAAACCTCCTGAAGAGTCAGCTCAGGGACTGCCTGCTACCAAAAAGAAAAAGGAGCAAAATCCAGAGGTGATTTTTTTTTATTTTTGATGTTTAATAAATGAGCTACAATATGGTTGTTATAGGGGCTAAATCTAAACATTCTTCTGTATGCATACACGATTACTTTATTCGTGCTTATCATTCTGCCAGCTGTTCATCTCTCCTCCCAATCTCTGCAATCAGGGTGGTTTTCCTGCCAGTGAGTGCCCTGATAAGTTTGGTTTGCATCATTCAAATCTTCCACTGTCACAAAATATAAGACTTTAAGGTCTCGTAATACTTAGAGGTCTCATAATAATCTAGGCACCTTGTGGCTGTAGCTGGATTTCTTGTGAAAGGTGTGTACAAGCTTAAGCTATTTTCTTTCATGTTATCAAACATATAGCATCAGATTTAGAGGCTGCGTATGAGGTGGAATTAACATTTCTTTTTTAAACTGAGCTTTTAACATCTTCTTTGTAATGAATCTTGCAATTTTTATGTTGTATTAATAGTTTCCTGCATTTGCTGTGTACATGTCTTCCCACATGTACACAGATTCTAGTCTGAAATACATTAAAATCCTTTAAATTGAGTAAGAATAGAAAGCAGGTAATAAGACTAAATCTCTTTTGGGAATTATACTTTTGATTTAAACTAGAAATATAAAGTGCAAGTCCTTGTAGAAATGGGGTCTCTCTAATAGATATTTTGGGTTTTGGCTAGATATGTTCACATTAGATTGGTTGTAATTTTAGGGCAATTTGAGAAGTTATACAAACCAAATTGACTTCTTTTGTGGAAATGCTCAGCTCCTATGAAATCTTAACCTCACTAGTCTAATAAATGTGTGGCATGAAAGCATCCTTGGAGCTGTAGTTTTAAGAGGATTAATACGATATAAATGTATGTTACTTGAGGCACATGGGTGGTCATTTGTTTTACCATTTTAAGAGGTTCATATAGTTAAAACAGTGTTAAGGATAAATATTTTAGCCCAAAATATCACAGCTCTATGTAGAAGCTCTGCAGAACTACAGTTGGGAAACCTCCCAGGTTCTAAATCTGAAACACTTATATGAATCTTCATTACCACTGAAGGATGGGACTATAGAGTCCTGTTTTGTTTAGGCAGATTATTTCCAAAAATTTATTTTGTAGCGCCTCACAGGCACAAATGCCAGTAGGCCCTGCTTAGAAACAGAATGCTAGGAAAAAACAATAATTTTTCTTTGCCTGTAACTTATCCCCATGGAAAAAATATTGAATAAAAGTCTTCCAGAAAGATGCAGGAAGAGGCAATGGGACTGGCCACACTTTTGGTATTGGATTCATAAATGTAAGAGATTTTCATTACATTGCTAACTAGAGTATCTCTACAACCTTATTCTAACCACAGACACTGTTCCTACCCTGTTTACTGGAGGTCTCAAAAACCTTTATTTTCTGGGTAGGGTGCTGACACTGTGCCCTAAAGTATGACAGTTCTTTTATTTTCATAGATTTGTTGCACAGCCATAACTAGGTAGGTCTAGAGTTAATTTCTTTTGTTCTTTGAAAGTAAACGTTAGTTGATTATCATGTATTTATGCAATTAGTGTAATTAGAACTAACAGCATAATTAGTATAAATACATGTAATGACATAAATAGAACATGTAATTACAAAATGAAATGCTTTTGTGAAAATCTTTGTTTTGCTTCATGAAAAGACATACTGTGTATTTCTAAAAGCACTCATGGCTTTTAAGCAGATGATTAAATTTGAAGGAAAGACAACATGGTATTTTTTAAAAGAAAATAGGCCCTCAATGCACTTCTCACTTTTATTTATCTTCAAAGCACAAAACTGAGGCAGGAACTCCAATAGGGCTCTGTACAGAACTTAGTTGGGAGAGACTGGGATTTAACAAATTACACTGACAATTTGAAACAAGTTAACCAGAAATAACCAGACTTACCAGTAGCCAGGAATCCAACATGCAGTTATGGAGTGTACCAGAACAGAGTGAGGATAATTACTGTCTTTAGTTCCTGGCTTGGTTATTCTGCTGGTAAGTCCTGAAGCTGGTCATGGACTGAGGAGGAGGAGGCCACCAACTCATTCCCATCAGCAGGGCTCAGCTGGGCATGGAGGACAATGATGATGGATCCAGTAATGGGCCTTCTCCCACCAGGGAGAAGAAATGGAGGAATGTCTGTACAGAAATAGAGGAATTACAAAAGGGAGCTGCTCCTCTGGGGAGAAAATCTCTGGATGTTGTTTTTTCGGTTGGTTTGTTTGGGGAGTTTTTGTTTGGGAGGGGGCAAGGGGTGTTAATCTTTTTTTCTTGAAGAGACCTGAGTTCAACACAGAAAGAAATGGAATTCTGCCGAAAAACCTTTTACTCATTTAAAAATTCATATTAGCAAACTATCTGGCAACATTTTCATTCTAAATTTTTTTAATCTAAAAATAAAATTACTGCCATAAGTACTGGTTATTTAGTTACTGATGTTCTAATCCCTCCTAAGAAGTACAAGAGAGACATACGGCAACTGTGAACTAAATGCTAATGTTAGGCCTGGATTGCAAATCTGGGGAAAATGAAGTCTTGGTTTTGCAGCTTCCTGCACAGAGGAGAAACTCTGTGACATTTGAAAGGAAGGTTTTGCAGTGGAAGTCAGAATTTGAGTTGAATCCAATGAGCTACTGGGGTGTGAAATAGCAAAACCCATAAAACCAAATAGCCTGTTAATATAATATGCTTGCTAAAAAGAATACAGGTTGAACTGGGATTTTTAAAAAGGAACCATCTTTCAAATCTGTATAGTAGCTAAAACTTCCTGTGTTTAATCATGAGATAATTATCAAGTCCACTTGTGATGGCTCTTCATATTTTAAGTATGTTGTCATTACATTTGGTTAGATACGTATTAAAACAATTTCAGCACGAAGAGAGGAAATTGTTTAGCAAACATTCCAGTACACAAATAGTTTCAGTTGAGGCATGAGAAAATGTGTCCTTTCCCTAGCACTCCATTAGGAAAACACGCATTAACCATTCCAGATTTCTGGTTCTATCCCTAAATGTTGTTCTTACTTTTGCTCACAGTGCTGAGAAGTATCCTGCCACCATTACTTTTTGATGGGGCTGAGATGAAGCTTGTAATTCTAAGCAGTTGACTAATTTTCTTCTCAGATCTGCACAGTGGATCAAATAAAAAAGATTTTCCTTCAGGTGTGGGGCTACCACTGTCCCTGGCTGGTGTTTGAGGCATATAAGGAGTGAAAACTACTGAAATCAAGGTCTGACATGCTAATGAACACATGTGTAATTATCACAGATATGGAAGGCAGAAATACAGTGTGAATATATCGAAACTGCCAGTGAAGAAATTCTACACCACCATTTTTTAATCTACCCGGAGAGTGGGAGTCTCCCGAGGCTGTGGAAAGGAAATATTCCTGTCTTATGTGGGTGTTAGTTCACCTGTTTGACAAAGGTATTTTCACAGACACGAGTGGTAGAGATGTCCAATCCTGACCCTCTGATTACCCAAGAGTTAGATCTTTTCATCTACAAAATGAGGATGTTTTTGCTTTCACAATTTCACTAAGTGAAAGTCAGAATTGCAAAGGAAATTGTAGTTCTGGTGACTTACTAGTTGATTTTATCCTGAACTGAAATGAAATGTTGACTCATCAGGCTTTTCACAAAACAAGAAAGTCAGACTAATTTTGACTTGAAAGTGTTGAAATGTTCTCCTGACACTCTTTGAATGAAACAGAACATTTTGACCTTCTGCTGCTTAAACACCGTGTTTTAGTTTGACCTAAATCTAAACATTTTATTTGGGGTACAATAATTGCATCTTCCTATGGTCTTTGTACACTTCCTCAGACTTGGATTGTGGGCTTTGCTTGCTTGGATTTCCCAAGAGCTTGAGTTTTGTAGTCAGATTTTCTCTCCTGTGGAAATGAACCGCATGAAAATACCCCTTGGGTAACCTGATGCAACAAGATTGTTCAGCAGAGCAGAAAGTGGAGGCCCCCAAAGCCCCACAAGTACCACAAATGTGACCGAAAACCAAAGAGTTCTGTTCAGTCTGGGCTTGGAACAACACAGCGTAATTTCAGTTTTCATCAAAAACATGCAAGAAAAACTTCAGCAAAACCTTTCTGCAAGGAAAAATTTTCCAGTGAGAAATCACTGACAGTAAATTTAAAATCTGCTCTAATACTTGTCCTATAACTGCATCAGCATGTTTTGGAGATTTTTTAGTATGAAGATATGTTTTGTGCATATATAGTTTAGATGAGTTGTGAGTAATATTTTAGATCGATTCCTCACTTAAAATGAATTCACCAGCATCCGTGGGAGATGTTTGTTCACTCCCTATTGAGGAAAAATGTTGGATCAGTATATATCTTCACAATCCATGCACATGATGTTATTTTTGTATCTTGGGAAGAGAAATTTCTAATTTTTTTTTGAGGGGAGGGGACTTTCAATATGTTTCTGATGTCTTGTTTAGTGTTGTACAGTTCATACTTGTTGCCCTTCATACAGCTTGCTCATATCCTATAAAAGCAGTGCCATGTCCAGATCGTAATAATAATACACAATTACTTCATTAAAGAATGGAGTAACAATCCAGCTAGCAATGTGAAATTGAATAGATTAAATTGACTGAATAGCGGTCATGTGCTGTGTAAGATCAGTAGTCATTGAGCATTGGCTTCAAAAGTCTTTGAACTGCTAGAGTTTATATAGTCATACAAGGAGAACCAGGCGTATCTGAAGCAAATCTTCAGTTAAAGTTCTTCACATTACTTTGCAATCAAATAAGATACATTTCTAAGAGACTTTCACTGGGTTTATTCTGTCAATGCTAATTTTATTTATTTTCTCACCATGATTATTAGAGTAGAAAATCTAACCTGTTTATTTTTTCCTTAGAAAATTGCCTTCATGGTAGCACTAGGACTGGTTACAACAGAACATTTGGAAGGTAAGATGGCATATGTTGATTTACAGTTCAGTTTTTGAGTGAAATTTTTTCTGTTGGCTTCTATGCCAGAGCACGTTACTGAGGATTGTGGTCAGATGGCTTTTGAATCTCTCCAGAGAAGGAGATTCCACAGCCTCCCTGGGTAATCTGTTCAGTTCTGTTCTGTTACCTTTCTGGTAAAGAAGTTCTTCCTCATGTTCAGGTGGAACTTCCTGGGCATCAGTTTCTGCGAATGGCTTCTCGTCCTGTCACTGGGCACCATGGAGCACAGCCCGGTCTGTGCTCTGACCCCTGCCTGCAGATAATTATACACATCAACAAGATTTCTTCTCAGTTTTTCGTTATCCCATCCTCTGAAGGGCAATGAAAACTGAAAAAATGAAAATTAAAAAATCAGATGAAATGTTACCTTTGCACAATTGTGCCTTTCAGTCTCACAATAGTGGGTGACCTTACTTAGCTCTGCCTCCCACCCCATGGCATGGCTCAAGGGGCACAAGGACTGGCCCTGCAGCCAGCACCAGCATGCTTGGCACAGGCTGGTATTTGGACTCACTCAGTCATCATGGTCCTTTAAAAGACATTAATAACTGGAGGAAATAGGGAAACAAATACCCTGCAAAGGCTCTGACCACCACTGATCTGGTTGATGGATCTCTGAGGTTCAAAGATGTTTGCCCAGATACGCAGCAAGTGCCCCCTGCTCTCTCCCATGTGAGACGGACTTCCAGTTTCTGAGTTGATTGTCTGTCATCTCTAGAGGTGCACAGAATAATGTGTAAAGTATGGTGAAAATCTGGCATTTGTTTAATAAGATTTTACTTACTTAAGACTACTTCTCACAAGGAATTCCTTCCCTCCATTTCCCCCACTTAGCCAAAAACTTAACAATCTTCCCATCTAATCCTGTGTTTGCATGAGAGCCTCTAGCATGCCTTCCCAGGCTCCTGAATTTGACTTCAAACAAATATTGCACGTAAGCTAAATGCAGTATTACATAGTTTTCAGTTTCCTTCTCCAACCTTCCAAAAATAGCTTGCAAAAGTTAGCAGATTTGTATCTTTCTTTGCCTCAGCTCTGTCGTTCTAAAGTCATAGATGAGAGGGGGAAAACGAGTGTGTTTAGCAAATCTGCCAGTGATGTGAGACAAGCTGGGGTGGCAGAATAGTTCTCATGGACAGAGATGATGAAGATATTTTTAAGAAAAGGTCTGTACCCTGATTGTTTTAGTTACAAGCTCAGCCGCGACAAGTTGGTGTGATTCCACCAGTAAAAGGAGAGAAAGCTGGTATCTGTGTCAGGTGACAGTGAGTCTTGATCACAAAAAGTGTTAATGGCAACTGATATTAACCACCCATCCCATAGACCATAGCCAGTAAAATACTTAGGAATTTCCAGTGCATTAAGTTTTATGTGCTGTAGACTTAGGAACATGCTTAGCTACCTTGCTGTCTCAAAAGGTATCTACCATTTTTAGCTTGATTTCTTTTTACTAAGATTTCCAGTTCCTTGGTTTTAAGACAAGTTGTGAATTAGTGAGAAAATACATCTGAATTGTAATGTCTCCTCAGTATATGCAGCAGGTTTCCTGTGGGTCTTGTTGCCATTTTTCAGTGTTTTTCATCTTTAAATTTGCATTTTAGAAAATCATTTAATGTCCCAATGACTCAGAATTTGAAAGCAGTTTAAAGAAATTTTAAGCCTTCATCATTTTTAATCCCTTAATGGTAATGGGTTGAAATGGAAATAAAAAAGCTACAACAATCTGGGGAGAAGATTTCTAACCCAAAAAGTGCAAATGATGACTGGTTCTTGTTTTCTCTGTCTAAGGAAAATAGGACAACATTTGAAATTATCCTGAAGAACAAATTATTCTTACAACAGAGTGGACTTAATTTTGAATAATTTTATGCCCTTTGGTTTTATTGGAACTAATAAATTGTTTGTATGGATTTATTGCTTATATTCAAAATGCCAAGCAGTGCTCCACTTTGTTCTACATCAGGTGTGGAAATGCACATTTTAAACCAAACTGCTACAACACTCATCACGCAGAATCAATTCTTGAAGACAATTTCACTTTCTATATTCCTACTAGCATTAAATAGATGGTTCCAACCAAGAGCTATTTACTATGGAAAGGGTATTTCTTTATCAGAATTGGTGATTACAACTGTCAAAAATGCCCTTATAACTTTCACATACTAAAGGTTATTATTTTACTGCTCTGTCATGTTTACAGTTATCAGTCACTGCTATTTATCAGGAAGCAGTGGTCATTACACAGTTCAGTTTATTTTAATACTTCTAATGTATTTCTCAATTTGACATTTTTGGAATTTAACTTGGGTCATTAAAAGCTTATTCATTTGGTATCATTAATTTAAAGTGTTACTGTTTTTCTTCATTTTATTCATTAATTTTTTGGTGAAGGGCTGTGATCCACTTCTATATGGATTTCTCTATCTGCCTAGAAGCCTTCCCACCTAACCTCCACAGGAGCATTCCCTGCCTGGGAAAAGAACTCTGTTCTGCAGAGAGTGTGAGGCATCTTTACCAGTAAATGAACACAGGTGCTTCCACTGACTGACAGTCTACAAGGTACAGCTTTCCCTGAAGATAAATTGCTATCATGGGCCTCATAGAATGACCATGCAGAGTTTTTATTGGTGAAGGCAGCAGCTCATTGGAGTTTGGCCTCCAACATGAAACTATCTTCAAATTCATTCATCTTTGTCAAATGTATTACAGTTTAATTTTTCCTGTTTGGTTTCTATTTTTTTAATTAATTGTGCTAGTTTGAAAACAAACCAGTGGGAGATCACAAGTCAGAATTATAACTTATATAGGAAAATTAAAATAAATGCAATAGTATAAGAACACTGACAGAATCCGGATACAACCTGACACACAGGTTGTCAGGGTGTATCCTAGGTCCTAGTCAGGGTGGTGGTAGCAGTCCAGATGAAGTGGGCCTGTTGAAGCAGTGATCCTGTAGAATGGTCTGGTCTTCACCTGAAGGTCCAGTAGTGTAGCTCTTGTCCTCTGAAGGTCCCATAGGAAAGGGCTGCTTGTGCTGTTCCAAACCCCAGACTATATCCAGGTGGGAATGCTTGGCTCCTCCCCCTGAGTGGAGCATCTCACAATGGGCTGATGTAATTCTGTGGGTCATGTGGGTCCTTGACTGCCCATTAAACAGAGATAGCTCCCAGAGGGAGTTACCAGGGATGAGTCATGGTAGGAGATAACAAACACTGCCTCACCTGCTTTAACAGCTTGTGAAGATGATAATAGAATGCATGCTTTTGGTTACATCTTACATTGTAACCTAGGACATTAATAAATGAAGGAGTAAGATAGCTCAATTCTGTGATGCAGTGCATGGTTGTAACATATTGAATCTTTCTCTAGGCTGTTAGAACACCTTCTAGCATTACAATTGCGTTAAAAAAAGGTAGTTAGAAAGCAAAACTTTAAAAGAAGGACCTTTAGTTCAGGTCATTCTAAAAATGCATATCTTGGTCTATCTAGATTACTGGAATATTTATGATTTAATAAATTGAAACAAATTTAATTTAACTTTATTGCAACCTGTTCTGAAAGGTACACAATACTTTTTTAGGAGAAGTAACATGTAACAAAAAATAGCACACCAGTATATGCTTTTGCTCTGTCTAGGTGTAATTATTGACAGAACCACTCTAGATGTACATAGATGCATGGTATTTTTGTTTCCATAAAGAAAGTGCTCTCCCTCCCTGATGGCTGCATAGGGTGGTGTACATCTCAAGCTGTTTCAGTTCATTACTCTCTCTCTTCATTTCCGTCTATTCCCACTGCTGTTACTTTTCCTCACAGCCAGCCAGCCTGCCTTTATCTCTGTACCATATCAATGCCTCTTCCAAAGCTACATTCCAGGTATCTGCCATATGTGTGATTCAGACCCCATCAGATACTTTCTGTTGCCTTGATGACAGCATGTACCAAAGAAATTTTCTCTTTAACTTGGGACCAAGAAGGGCAGAGAGTAACAGATCCATCTCTGTCCTTTTATGAGATGCTTGGCCCAGTTGCATGCAAAGAAAACTCTGCTGTATTTAATTCTTTGTTTCTTTTTCTGGGCCATTGAAAGTCACAATCTTGTAGCACTGTGATCACTTCTGGAAGACCAAGCCTGCCCTAACTCCAGTTTTTTCTCTGCACTGCCATGGCTGTGCTGAGGTGCTGCAAGCGCTGAATTCACTGCCTGGGGTCATGAGCCTGGCTGCAAGAGCTGCAGCTCTAGCTCACACTGCTGAGACCAAAAGAAAGAGTCAGCCAAGAACCACTTCCTCTCTTTTATGGCTGCACCAAGGTTCCTCAGTTGTGACGTCTCTGTTACCTTTGGGCCTTGAGAGCATTTCTGTTGTAAGAACTGACACTGACATCAAGAACAACCATCTCTCTTCTGTGGCTTTGACAGGCCACTGGATCTGTGTGTAGCACTCACCCTGCTGCTGCTGCTGAGGCATGATTCCCTTTAGATGCTCCCTGGGAGCTTTGGGATGGATATTTCAGCATAGACACATGAGCATTTAATAGGAAATACTTTTGCAGTAGGACAGAACTGTTTTCCAGACAAGATCCTGTGTTTTGGAATCTGCATAGCATGGAGGATGTTAACATGGTATTACAGTGGTTACAGCCGAGGCATTTATCTCACATTGCAGTGCAGCTTTGGATCACACTTTTCTTGGTGGTGAGATTCTCTGCAGCCCTTTGAGTCACATGGCAGCATGTGACAGGTTGTGTCAGACTGTGAATACAGGTCTGCCTGTGCTATTTGAACTGCCCTAGGAGAAGACACCTTCTGAACATGAGAGGTGACATGTCCCTGTGCCATAGGAAAACCCAGATAGTAGTTGCTCTCCTGTTTTTCTTGTCCATCTAGTTTCCTTCTGATGCAACCATCACTCCAAGAACAGCGGCTTAGCCAAGAGTCTCTTGTGAAGGAAGTTTTAAATCCATATCTTAGAAGTTAGGCCAGTACAAAATCCATGCAAAGTGTTGGCCTCATCTCTACGGACACTGTGTCCAAGACACAACCAACAACACTGACGCCCTTGTATTGTAGCAATGCTTAAAATGGTATGTGGGAATGATCAACACTTGAAAAGCATGCTGGCAACCAGAACTAAGTGTTGGGAATCCAGTTCCTGAGTATCATAAACACCTTGAAAGCTCAGCTGTATCTTACTGTTGGATTACAGGTGGGAGATCTTGCTCAATACCCTGAAGACTGGTGCTGCAGGTGTTCTGGAATAGACCTCTTTAGTTCAGACATTGAGGAAAGACACCAGACCTCCTGCATAATCAGATGGTGTCCTTCGTTTCTCTTGGGTGTGTTCTGGGGCCTCTGGGCTGAGGAACATGCTCCTGCCAATTCCTCTCCTTCTGAGATAGAGCAAGACAGAACAGAGGTATCACCACCGTGGGGGCATTTAGACTAACAAGATCACTCTGGTACCTCAGCACAGAGTCTAAACTTTACCTTACAATGTTCACAAAGGAAATATTTTGGAATAGAGCACACACTTGATGTCATGGGATGGATGCTGTGTGGCTCTCCTGTCTAAAGTGTGTCTGGGGTTTATAATCAAAATAATAGGTTCTATGCTTGTAATAATCTCAGCATTCTGAACTGGCATCAAGAGCTGGAAAAAGAAATTCCATATGACGTAAACGAAATCCTAGCTCAGATCAAAGTAGCATTAAACCTACAGATTTCTGTGGCCAAGTAATCTGCTCCCTCTCTCTGTCTCTACAGACTTGTGCACATGGCTAGTGGTTGCTAAACACAGTCGTCAGCATGTGCCATCTTCAATAGGTGTCACCATTTAGTGGAAGGGAGTTGTAGAAGTTTAGTGGAAGGGAGAAATGGGCTGCAGTCCAAAGAGCCCATCTGTGTGCTGGTGTTTGCAGTGACACATATATACACATATGGCTCGTAATGACATTTTGCATGCTCAGGATTATGAAGTTGTATGCTTCTGGGTGGATAAATCATCACACTCTGGTTAGAACTGAATCAAGCTCTGCCATTTCAACTATGCTTTTTCTAGCCTCCATGGAGGAAAAGTAATGTAAATTGAATTTAGAAGGTTCTCTGTGCTTTCATATGATATGAACTAAAGGCTTAAGTGCTTTAAATGCTTCCTTTTTGTTAACAGCAGACATTGAGAGTACTTTGAAGGCTCTCTGATGATGCTTGCTGAATATGTCTGAAGGGATCATAATGAAAATCTTATAGGGCAACCGAAGTCTACCTTGAAGGAAGGAAAACGTAAAAAATGCCTGTGTTCTGAATATCACAAGGAAAAGCTTATTAATGTCAAACCTTGAACTGCAGCAAATATCAATGCTAATGCAACCCAATTACACTTTAGAAACTGAAACTGAACACAAAGCTCAAGGGGCTGAGGGTAAGATCATCTTGCTTAACAAGTTATATCTACATTTTTCCCTGATGAATGAGAAATATACAGTTCATGTTCCTTTCCATGGTTACAGAAATCCAGAGCAAGCGTCAGGAAAGAAAGAGAAGAAGCACAGCAAATCCAGCCTACAGTGGACTCTTGGAAACAGAGGTACTTTATCATTCACTTTGTTTACTATGGTTCTATTTCATGTCAATAAAAGGTCTAAGTGTTTCTTACTACAAAAATATATATGAATGCAGAACCATAGTTACTTGTAAAGAGATACTGATGTAGAAAAGAAAGAAAAGATCTCATCTCAGTAACTATGCAACAGGTTTTCACCCTACAACATCACTTGCTCCAAACTAGAATTCATCTTAGTTTTAATAAAGGCCAAAAGGACTAAATTAATATGGGACCTAATTACTCTTTTACCTACAAAGGCAGTCCCTTTAGATTATAACTGGAGAACAGAAGCATTATATTCAAATGTGCATTGCTAATTCTCTTTTCCTGTGTGCCAAATAATAAATGGAGAACTTTGCTTTTTTTCTAGTGACATTCATAAAAGGGGTGCGTTGGTTTAAGAATCAGTGCGCTCTGCAGGAGTATAGAAGTCAGCATAATAAATATAATAATGCATAATTAAAAATAAAATGCTCTGGATAATCTCTGTTTTCTGGTACACTTACACTTTTGCATTTATAGTAGTATCAGAATTTGGTCCTGCACAATACAGGATTGCAAACTTGGTGTAAAAGCAGGATATAAATAGGCTCAACTTTTTCTGAAATTTTTTTCTTTGTTTCTAAACAAACATATATGCATTTATTCAGCTAATTAAAATTTCACCTTTAAAATTTCAGCACAGTTTATGTTTACTGTCTGAACTTTCTACTGAAATGAAACTCAGTTGCAGCCAGCTCTCCATTTAAGCAATAACATTTCTCTGTGTTCTGAGTTCTTTAAGCCTAAAGAAAGGGATTGTTCTTTATTTAGGCCCAAGTGAATTTTTGGTATGCCAGCATTTCAGATTTCTGTCTTTGTTGGCAGATAGCAAACACGTGAGGCTAAGAAGAAGCTCACTGCTGCAGTCAAACTGCTGAGTCGCTTGATTGTTCTTTTTTTTGAAAGCATTGGAGATTTCTATACTCCAGAGCAGCTCTAGGCACTTGAGTTCTTCAGAATTCCTCAGCTATTTTCTTTAGTGCAAATACTGATGTCTATACACTCAGCATTTAACAGAGTAGGAACTTTAGCCTTGCTAGCATCAAATCTGTAGTGCCTTAGACCTTTTTGTCCTGATTATTAAAATACTTGCAGCAGAGTTTTGTGGCTGTAGCCAGACTGATGTTTGTGACAAACTCAGTTACTCTGGAGCAGAGGTGGAAGACAGGATGGCCTAGGTGTGCTGCACCCCTAGTTCATACTTCTCATCATATCTATTCTCAAAAGCATATGCTGAAATGAAGGATGGCATGGAGAAAGAAATGTCTGTGAAAGAGTCCTGTGGCTGATCAGCTGTGTCCTCATTAGGAGCTGTCATTAAGTACTGACCATGGGGAATGTCATTTAAGTAAAATGGAGGCAGATGGTTTTTCTCTGATCAATTAGCTGCTCAGACTGATTTGCTAATCAGTGAGTTGAGGTATTTGTGGCATTTCAGGCATTTTGGTGCACTTTAATTTAGTCTACTGAATGATCTTTAATTCATGATTGTTTAAATTCAAATTGCATATAAATTAGTCTTTTTATTTGCCAACACCCCTCAAAATGGCAGGAGCTCAGCATTTGTAGTGGTGATACTAACTTTGATTGCAAAAATGGGATCATGGTCTTATGTCTTCACTTGAATGGTGTGCTTTTTCTTTTCAAAGCTTTGTTCTTAAAAAAATGAGATACCGTTTTATTTTCCTACTCTCAGTAGCCTTTTTTTTTTTCGTAAGAAAGGGTTACATTTCGGGCTGGTTATTTTTTGAAGAAAGAAACATCTATTCAAAATTTATTAACAGCCTAGCAGGCACCCATCTATAAGAGAATAGTTTTCTCACCGCAGAATAAATTATTTATTAGCAAAACCCCTCTAATTTTCTTCCAAGCAGAATCTAACAACATCTAATGGAGGAAAATGGTGCTGTT
>NW_008238971.1:143439-166378 GCF_000691975.1 Corvus brachyrhynchos
CTGAACAAGTATTGGATGGCTTACAGGAACAATTCAGGGTTGTCTAGACTATTAATGAAGCCTGGCTTGCTACTGACCGCAGCTTGTGCCATCAGACAAGGCTGGCCATGGGCTGTGTTAGATGAGTTAAATATCTCAGACAGATTTGTGGTGCTCTGTGTTTGTAAGTTTGGTTATCTCAGCAGATTGAAATCACTGCCAGCTCCTCAAGATCCTGCACATTCACTTCTGAAAGGCAAATATTTTGCTAAGGGCCTCACTCATTGCTTGCAAATGCAGTATGTTCCTCTGAACTGTAGGCAGGTGTCACAAAGGTAGCAACGTTTTTCCTGCAGGTGAGAAATCCATCACCATTTCTAGATATGTAAATAAAGATGTCATCTCACAGCAACAATTTTCCCTTATGGACACTTTTGGGCTTGGAGTTAGTTTTGCTATAGCCTTGCTCTTACCAGCCCATGCAGCATATCCTGTAACCCCATCAATAAGATTTGCAATTTGTATTTCTCTCTTCTTAATAAAATCTAATGCACAATAAACCACTCTATGAAGAACTTGTTAGAAAGGTAAATCATGCAACTGTTTGTATGTCTGTGTCAGTGGTCAGTCTAAGTAGCTTTTGGAGAGCTGGTTAAGTATGAGGGAAGCCCATGGAGATTGTTAATCTGAAATGTAAGAGACAACCAGAGCACTTTGCAATGACATGGGGGTTGGTTTCTTTTCCCTTGTAGCGGAAACGCCTTGCATCGAATTGTTTGAATAACCCCTTGTTCCTTTCAACGAGAGGTAAGTGTATTTTTAAATGGATATACTACTGTTCTAATGACATGTTAAAAATTTATTCGTAGGATTTCATATGAGTTACTGTTAGGATACCATAGGGCATTACTTTGTGCAATGTCCCTGCATTTTTTAGTATGAAGTGAAAATAGATTGTTTTCCTGCAAGAACAATGGAAAGATAAGGCTAAAGGTCACAATTGTGTAGAAACGGATCCAAAGCCTCTGCAATCAGTGGAAAATCTGATCTCTGGCACTTTAAGCACCATGCAGTGAGAGAACTTATGGAAGAGTGTTGCCAACCCCAAGTGCTTAAAAATATATATGGAAAAATAATTACTATTTTAGGCTTATCATTTGCCTCTTTCCACCAGCTTTAAGAAACTGCTCTCCATCCTCAAGTACTAGAAATTTCCCACACCTTTTGCTTCAATAACAAGTACTGAAAACCACAATTTTTCTGATTCCAAGAGGTGGAGCCATAAATCTAGACCTGATGACCTTGAAGATGCCTTCCAGTCTTGTATTTATAAGAACTTCAAATCTAAAAAATTTAATAGTAAATGTCTTGAGAATTAACAAGTCAGAGGAGCTGTTTGGGGATGCTGATGATTAACTCATGGAAAGAAGTCCATTTCAGGAAAAAATGTGCAACACACAGAAGACAAAGAGTTGGGACATGTGAGATGAAACACAGAGAATGCTGAGTATAGTTTAATTCTCCAGACAAGGCCCAGGTAGTATTTTAGGGAAGAAAGTGAGAAGCTTGAGTTGTATTTCAGAAAAGAAAACAAAGCGAGTAAAGAAATTTGATTCTGTCCTTGTCCTTGTTTTGCCTTTATAACTTACTCTCTACTGAGGTTCATTAGAGGTAAGGGAAGACAGAACTTTTTCTAAGTTAAATATTATTTCAGTATTAGGAGCATTTACAGGGGTAATTATAATTGAGACATGGAGTTTTGACAGTTTTTCAGTATTTGCTTGATCTCGCTGTCAAGTGTCATATTTAGTGCTTGAGATTCACCATTCTGCCTCTGCCTTGACTTCCTGCACCACAGGAGCACTGACTGAAAAGCAGCAGTGCTTCTCTCTACCTTCAAAACTTCATGTGCCAGATGCAGACACTTGGCCTACTTACCATATGCCTCTAATGCATTTGGTCTCAGAGGACAGGAGAGGTTATTACAGGAAACAGTTATGATAGCATGCCTCTTAGCAGGAGGCCAGGCTCATGTGAGCCCCAGTGGAAATAACATTATTCCTGGCTTAGTTTTATCTTCAAAATTAAATTTGTAATTTATTGTTTGTCTTATTTGTTTTTCCCATGTAAACACATGTGAGAAACCAGGACAGAATGGCGTAACAATGCAGCAAGCTGTGCTGCCAGCCCCTTGGTGGGTTTAAGTTAGGGTCTGATATCCCAGACATTCCTTTTGTGACATGTTTCCCATTTTATTTGCAAGGAAGCAGGCAAGTGACAGAGTTCTACTGATTCAGCTGTCTCAGAGCTTCCTGGAAATCAGCAACCTCTCGCCTTAATCATTAATTCCTCTTTGAGTCCTCTATCTTTGCTTTTTCCAGAATCCAGAACATGTGCTGGAGTTCTGCATATTCTAAGAATGTTAAGATGGACTTCTTTATAGCAGAATTCCCCACCTCAGCAAGGGTTTTTTTGGCACCAGCACTGTTTTGCTGGATGTTGTGCAAGCTCTGAGCTGAAGGCAGGTGCTGTCCCAGATTGTTTGGCTCTGCTGTGATGTAGTTCTCCAGCTTCAGTGCAGAGATGGCTACCCCTTCTCTTATAAAGTGCTTCTTTAAAAATATTGTCTTCAGTTTAATTTTTCAGCAAGTAGAAGAGGGAAGGGGACATGTTTAAAGAAGTTTAAAACTCTGTAGCAAAAGTGAGCTGAAAAGACAAATAAACAAACTAGAAAAAAATCCCCATGATGTCCAGGAAACAACTGTCATTTCTGGAAATACAGAAGAGGACAATTCTTGTAAATTTTGTTCAAAATGTCAATTAATCAGGATTCATTTATATGAAAATGTCTTATCTGAAATGAGGTCACATCTTCTGACATATATCATTTGTACAAAAGACTCATCAATTATGAAGCCTCTGTTTATTTGAGTAACATTTATATCCCCTGAGTAATCGTGATGTCATATAGTGGTGGATATTTGGGTGTGTATTTTTGGATATGAAGTAACATCTACAGATTTTTTAAGTGTGATTATTTCTAGAACTCATTGCCAAAGTATACTACGATTCTTGGGAAAACTAGAGAAATTTATGGAAGAAAAAAATCTGTCAAAGACTGTTAAATATAAAAATGAGTGTGCAAGCTCAGGGTTGGGGAAGCACATAAAATGCCAGCATGAGAAGGATGGTTCAGGAATAGAAAGGTTTACTCAGTTCTTGCCCTGTTCTTGCACTCTCTGCAGGAATGGCAGCACTGTGCACTGTTAGCAAAGATCACAGAGATTTACAGCCTGTGGTCCAGGTTAGGGAAAGCTGTTTCTTTATTCTCAAGTTCCTCTTCCTACATGTGTGTGAGGCCTACTCATGTGTACATCTTCACATGTATGCACACATCAGTGTGTAAAACCAACGGCAGGGGACTTCCAGGTGGGTCTGATATGAGGGATCACAATGGGACAGCTATATTCCCATTCTGATGAGAGAGGGAAATGAAGGAGGACAACAGAGAAATATCAGTTTGGTTGTCTCCACTTTAACCCAAAGAAAGGCCTGTCCATTAAGCATTTTTCACTGGGACAGTGTGCTCCAGCCCCTTGCAAGGACCCAAGGGAACAGCTGGAGCTGTGTCAGGGGAGGTTTAGACTGGATATCAAGAAAAGGCTCTTCCCCCAGATGGTGGTGGCGCACTGGACAGGCTCCCCAGGGAATGGTCACAGCCCCAAGGCTGCCACAGCTCCAGGAGATTTTGGACAACGTTCTCAGGCACAGGGTGGGATTGTTGAGGTGTCTGTGCAGGGCCAGGAGCTGGACTCCATGATCCTGATCGGTCCCTTCCAGCTTAGGATATTCTGTGATTCTATGAAATCAGCAGCAAAAATTACAACCAACTGTGCAGTTCCCATAAAGCTCTTAATGTTTTCTGGCTTTTTATTTTTGGACCAAAGTGTGTTGAATTCCACAATTTTTTTTTTTTTTTATGGAAGGCTTGGCCTGCTTTCCAGCAAGCTCTGTTGGTTCTTGTTCATATCAGGTTGTGAATACAAACACTACAGATTCATTCATCCAAAGGTCACTGGTGTTCTGGGCGGTAGCTGTTTGATGAGAAGGAGTTGATGATACCATCAGGCTCACTCCCACAAGGAGCTGACCATTTTGTTCAGGAATCAGCTCAACATTTAAACCTGTGTTTAATGATTAGTCAGAGGCACCTATTTAATACTTCACATTATGTTCAGGGCCAGCCTTTTCAACACCCAGAACACTGAGGTCCTCTAGGAGGACTTTTTGACTACTGGCATGTGGAGAGGAGTTCTGCATGAAAATTTCTGAAAATTTCAAATACCATGACCTTTTAGCATCAGACCTTTGGACATGGGATTCTTGCAAATGTGCATTTTTAATTCTCAAATGCTAATCCTTGCTGTTACATTCTTTCCTGCCAGCATTAATTTTGGCAATGTCCTGATCTCCTATGCCACATCTTGACTAAAATTACTCCCATAGCTGAGAACTAGCAACCGCTGCAGCAATGTATTTTCCACTAATCTGTTTTCTGCCCTTCTTTTATATGCTAGCAAATGAGGATCCATTCTGGAAGGTATGTGTGGCAAAGTTTATGTATTAGCAAGTATCTTTCTCATCACTGTGTATTCAGTGCTTGCTTCTGATTATTGTAGTTACTCTCAAGGTACCTAATTGCAGTATTCTCTTTTCCCACTTAACTAAATCTTAGCGTCCCTAGGCTAGAATTTCAGAGATGAACTCTTGGGCTTTCACATGCAAGGCTTGAGTTTAGTCCCTTTGTTGATTCCACTGACTGAAAAATTACTAGTCCAGATTTGTGGGTTTAATGAAAATTTTATAAGAAAAATGAGTAACTATTCTAGTTTGTAAAGATTAAATCTCCTTACATTGAGGTTAAAATTAAGATCCTTTGAGCAGGTAGTCTAAAGAGTAACATTTTAGAGAGTGATTTTTTGACAGGACTGGTTCAGAATTCAAGATACAAGTCATGAAACTTTTTAATTACTACTCCTAAAAATGAAAATATTCTTTTGGAATTAAAAAACATATAAAATTACTATTCTCCTTCCTGGGAAACCAGCAGGAAATTTTTGATTTTTTATAATGATTCACAAGCCATGAGAGTTTCAAAATCATGTCTCCTTTATTAAAATGCACTTAATTATAAAAAGAGTAATTAATGTTGCCACCAGATTAGCATAGCAATCTACTACATGACATTGTAACTTTGTTGATGAGTCTTAGTTCATGTAATGAATTGCTTCAGACAAAGCACTAATCAGTCTTGTTGGAGAAAGGTTGTCAGCAAGTCTGAGCAGAGAACAATTAGTACCAGGGAGAAAGAGGCCAGAGGAGTTCGCAAAAGAGGGTACATAGCCTAAGGGTGTGCTCCAGCCTCCTGTTTCCCCAGCTACCCTTTGAGGCAATGGGCATGAAACATGGAACTGTGCTTTTTCCCCAGAACCCTTTTCTTGCTTGCTTCCTTCTGCTTAGGGCATGAAGGACAAGTGATCCCCACATTAACTCTGACTCAAGATAGAGCCATGCACGGGGATACATGTGTTGTAGTAACACACTGGCAAAGAAAAAAGTGAAATAATTCCTGTGTCACAAACTGGCTATATTAGTTGACTCTCTCCTGTGTTTCATTAGTTGGGTTTTATGTTTCTGTTTCAATTTATGGAACTTGCTTCTGGCTTTTTTGTTGTTTGTTGCTATCATACATCTATTATTTCTATCTTCTATGTCTGTCAGGGTCCTTTTGACAATTAGATTTCATGTTTGAAGGAGTCTGTCTGCTGCAGTAGAGGCTTTGAATGCTGTATAGAGAGACGTTCTCAATGGATTGACTTTACCCAGGGCATCCTTCTCTTGCAGAACGAGATTCACCACGATGAACACTGCACTGCTTGCAAGCATGGAGTTAACTTGCAGCCCTGTGGCACATGTCCTAGAGCATATCACCTCAACTGCTTGGACCCACCCCTCAAAACTGCCCCCAAAGGGGTCTGGGTCTGCCCAAAGTGCCAACAGAAGGTAAGCTAGATGGAGCATGGAATACCAAGAAGGGAAAATGGGAGACACCTCAAATTTGTGTACCCCTAAACTAATCTAACCTATGGTCATAGCTCAGTGGACTACATTAGATAAAGAAATACTGAGAGGGTTTTAGTGGAGTTAGCAGTATTTATTTCTGGTATTTTCATCATCCTAGAGTTAGAATATACACGGAGTGCTGTAGCTTGCCTAAAATTGCTAAGAATTGTCCTCTTAAAATGTCTCTTCAGTTCTTTCGGCTCCTTTCTTTACAGTAACACCACTAGCATGTAGCCAGACAAAGAATGTAAATCTTAGAGATGACAGAGGCAGTGTCAGAAGGAGACACTGTTCACCAGTGGATCTGAAAGGTGTGAGGAGAAAACTTCCTTTTCTTTAAATCATGTTTGTTACACACAACTGTCCATCACAGTTTTGCTAATCTGTTAGCATAATCTGTTAGTTATATGCTAATCTTTCTAGTTGCAGTGAATAATGCTGATTGCACAAGCAAGAAAAAAATTACTAAAACACTAAGGTGTCACTAAAGTGTAGATTCTGTGCCACAGAGTTCCTTGTGCTTAGCCTTGAGATCACTTTTATGTTCTGAGACAAGGACGCAAGTTCTGGTCCTGCCGCACTGTAAGGCTGGAGCAAACATTAATGTGTGTTTTTTGGAATCCTAACCATTTATTGTTTCCTGGGCTTATAGGTGTTAAAGAAAGATGACAATGTGCCATGGACTGGAACTCTGGCTATTGTTCACTCCTATGTTACTCATAAAACAGGTAGGGGTTAACTCAGCCACTGACAAGGGATTCCCTGCTCATGATGGGCAATGTCATTTGAGTCCTTCTTAGCAGAAATATCAAGGTGATGTTATAATGATGCCAGGTCTGATGGTATAGGTCATAGGGCCGTAAGTGACTGGGGAGAGCAGACTTTTTCTCTCCCCTTCCCTTTGGTCTGCTCCTTTGCCATCTTCTTCCTGTAAGGAAGTTGGGAGTGATCTCTCAGGAACTTCATTCTCTGGAGGAAGCTGTCATCAAAGTGGTGCCTTCTCTGGAACAGGGCTGGAAACAAGATTTTGAGGCAGCATCATTGTTTGTGAGGCACAGTCAAGCTAAGCAGAGCCACGTAATCGGGTGTGTAGCACACTGCCAGACTAGTGTCTCAGACACCACAGCAATACCAGCTTCTAACTGTTTCAGTATTATTTGTATGGCAGCTACTAGGGTCATACGCTGTTTGACAGCTGTGCATTGAGCATTATTCTTTTTTGGTTCCCTGATGCACTCTTACAATAATGCTGTTTGGGGCATTAGATCATATTTGTAAGGAGCTTTACGGAGGTCTGGCACAGTTACAATTGTGCTTTTCTGCCAGAGTCACTATTGCCATTCATGCCCCAAGAGGGGCTGGCCTCTTCTAAATACCATTCACCTCTTTCTTGGAGACCTCCAGGATCACATGTGGTCTAAGGATGAATTTTAATTAATCCTAAAGGTGCACTGTAGCTTTTGGGTTGTCCTGTGTGCTAACCGTTGACATAGACACATGCATAGAATCCCAGAAACATTTAGGTTGGAAAAGACCTCCAAGTTCATTGAGTCCAACCGGTAATTGATCCCACCTTGTCAACCAGCCCAGAGCACTGAGTACCATGTCCAGCCATTCCATGGACACCTCCAGGGATGAGGACTCCACCGCCTCCCTGGGCAGCCCCTTCCAATGCCCGACCACCCTTTTTGTGAAGAAATGCCTGCAAGCAGAAACTCCAGATTTCTGTGGCTGTACCTGCTGACAAAACTCACGATGCAAAATACTGGCTTCTGCTTTCTATCCTCAAGTGCACATTATGTCCTTTTCTTAACCTCTGCATCCTTAACCTTACTGTTCCACAGTCAAAGAAGAAGAGAAGCGAAAGTTGCTAAAGAGAAGCAGTGAGCTGAAGAGTGAGCATAGACAGTTAGAAGAAAAAGATCGACTTCTCAACAATGCAATGAAGGTAAGACACCTGACTGGGGACACAGTCTCCTGAAGAGATGTTTATAAAGAATTTAAGCCCCCCAAAAAATGGTATTTTATGGCTAGAAAATTATTCAAGCTCCCAAGCTATAGATTTTCAAGTATGAATGTGTTTCTCTCTGAGGAAGTACATGTACATTTCCTTTATGCACAAAAGCAAGCCACTCTGGAGTGGCTTTTTGGGGGGGCACTCTGGAGTGGCTTGAGGAGGAGAGATCACTTGAATTCCTGTGGCACACACACAAACAAAACTTCCCAAATAGCCATGGCTGTCTTCCTTGTAGTTGCATCCATAGCTCTGAGCTACCCAATGACTTCAAGGCACTTCCATCCTCTAGGTGAAAAGTTTAGTCACAAGGGTGTCCTCTGCTGGTAGCTGCTTGTCCATTAGTTCAAACCTCTTTATATTTATATAATATAATAAATATAATACTTTATATTAAGTAGAAATAACCATCTTTACTGAATGTTGTAACATCTCTCCATGACTGGAAATGGATTCACAAGTATTTTGTCTCTCCAAACTTACTTCAAAACTAGATGTTGTCTGTTGTCTGGAGGTGTCTCCCACACATATTGTGCCATTCTGGCTGAATGGGCTGAATTCAAAGCCATAATTCCTACCCTTCATGGCTGAAGGAACTGATTTGGGGCTACCTCCCTCCTAAGAGGTAGCTGTTAGTTTGCATGGCAGTCTCAATAAATATTTGACACTTCCTTACTGGAAAAATCAAAGTGGCAGCTGCAGGAGTAACTGGTCACTGCTTGTTTTACCACTCCAGTTATTCAGAGGAGGCATGTTAAAATATTTATCACATAAAACAGAGTGGAAGAAAAAGCAATAACTTATTAAAAGACATCACTCTGGGGAATATTCCCTGTACATGTTTATAGCACTAATGGAACCACACGCATATGTAGTAGGTAGGAGAGTGCAATGGGCTGAGAAATTTGGAAAAAGAAAAGCTGTCAGCTATCAGGTGTGTGTCATGGCTATCAAAATCAGTAAAATTTCTACCTAAGCAGAATCAGGTTCGTTCAGTGGGCAACACTGTCTTATTTAAATGGTAATATCAACCAATGATTATATTTATTGGAAATGTATCCACTTGAAAGGAGAAAATAAATTAAAAGTGTCTCAGCACAGAGCAGTTTCATTCTGACATTTTAACAGAGATTTGTATGAAAAAGAACACTCTCATACACCTGACAGGTGCAATGGTAAAAATCTGAAATTTCATATCTCTAAGCCAACCTCTGAGCAGCTCCACACATTTGCTTTCCAAACAAGTTTATTTTCACGTGAGCATTTCCCAGTTCCCCAGGACTGGAGAATCCCCACCCCTGGGCAATCTGGACCATAGCCAAAGAGGAGCAATCTGCAGACAAGTAATTGGTTTGGTCAGAATCCTGGGCACACTGGGAGAAAGGAAACAGGTTTCAGATATTAGAGACCACTGTCCCCTTCCATCTCACAGACAGACTCAGGGTTTGGGTCTGTTCCTCACAGAAGAATGGGGCGCTGGATGCAGCAGTCTATGGTTGGGAAGGGAAAGGAGAATTACTGATTCTTCCTATCTCTTTTTGGAGAAATGGAAGATTTGGGATGCCTTTGTTTAGGTCCTGCTCTTGTGCCCATTTGCACAGAGGTTTGTATGGAACATTTCAAGTGATCACAGGGTGCAGTTTGGCTACCCCGAGGGACAAAAGCTTTCTTGTGACTGCTGTGGTGTAACAGTTGTGTCTTGGAGCAAAGTTATCTGCCGGAAAAATATTGGTATAATGTTCAGTGAGATTAATGGATCTTCACAGTTCCTATTCCCTGAAATGTGTGGCACATATGAAATGCATCCTGGTGAGGTTCACCCATCAAGCACTTATCAGGGTCCTTTGGTAAGAGTGAGAGACCTGAGGGGTGCCTTCTGTATTTTCAGTAATGCAGCTATTGCACTCCCATGCCAGGCATCTCTGTGGAGTGCAGAAGGCGCTCCTGCCAGGCTGTCTACAGGATGGAGTCGGAAATGTCCTCCAAGTGTGTTTCACCAGGGAAGAATGTTATTCCCTCAGACAGCTGCTGCAATGTGTGCAGTACTGGTGGTTACTCCATTTGTTAAGCTATGGTTTTGCTTTCCCCAAAGGAGAATATTCTTCATTTGAGCAGAATATGCACTCAAGGCACCAAAGGATGTCTGGAGAGATGTTTGACACCACTCTGAATGTATTCTCAGTCTTTCCTTCTCTCTCCCCTTCTCTTTATTTGACAGAAGTGCTTAGAGCTAAAAACCAGCCTGTTGGCCCAGCAGAAAGGGACTCAGTCATCACTGGAACGTCTCAAAACCCTCATTAGACTGATACAAAATGAGCAGATGATTCAGGTTACCATGACGACGACCACCACCACCTCCCTGCTATCCATCCCTTGGATCAAACCCTCCCCTGCCTCCGCTGCCATGCACAAAGCCTTGCAGCCATCACAGGGTAACAACTGACAAAGAGTCGGCTGTGCGAGGTCTAAGGAAGGGGGGACGAGAAACTTTATGCACGTGAGCATAGGAGAGATGAAACTGGAACCAAGACAAGAAGAAGCAATCTCAGTTTTGATACACTTAGAGACTTGCAGACCAGTCAGGCCAATTTGTAGGTCACTGTGGCAGCGGGTTCCCACAGAGCAGGTTGTGCTGCGGTTTTGTATTTGCCAAGACCTTCGGTGCTTATGACATTTTGTTTTGTTGTGTTGGCCTTAATGTATTTATGACTGAGGATGAACAGGAAAAGCATGGCCAATAGGAAGCGGGATAGCCTTTTGTGGTGGCAGACAGGCTTTCTGTTCTAAGCAGAAAGGCGTTAGTAAGGTATTAGAGAAGTAGTTGGGCTGAAAGCTATTTGTGTGTGGGGTATTCAGTGAGATAACCAGAAACTGAGCTACTTAGGACTTGACATGGATTGTTTTCAGAGGAACAAGTTTGGTCCCATTGATTCAGGTGACCTGGAACAGCATCACGGACACTCACAGAGCCTTGGAAACAAAAGATCATTTTTTTCCGTATTATTAGACTTGGGAATTGAAGATATTTAAATAAAGAAACTGTATGAAGTTAGCATTTCTAGTAAAATATTGAAGTATTTTCATGCTGATGCTTCTGTACATGCGTTCTGAAGTATTTAAAAAATACAACTGTAAAACTCCTTTTGCAGGTCCTTTTTACTTATTTTGCTATCAGTGTATTTTTCTCATGGAATTTTTTGTGCAAGGTTTAGCATAAACCATGACAGTGGATATCTTTGAAAGTTTGGGTTTCATTATTTAAAGAGATTATTTTGTGGTTTTCTTTCTTTTTTTTCATTTTGGATTCTTTTTTAAAGAAAAAAGCAAATAAATATTCTGGGGTTTGTTTCTTGTCAGTACAGATAATATGCCAAAAAGATAACTTTACATTTTTTGTACTGCATTTTTATTGTTAAAGGTATGTAACATGATTTAAAATTCTTTTTCTTTTTTTTTTTTCTTGTAGAAATATCTGCTGAAACGGTGCAGGAAAAAAAACTGCCTCAAGGGGTTGTTTCTCAAACTGGAGACTCGAACTTAAGACTTCTGGGGGAGGGACAGGGCATGGAAAATTAAAAGGGTTTGGGGGGATTTTGTTTCTGGAAATTTGCTTCCTTTTTAACATTTTGTTGGATTTTAGCATATTTGGGAAGTGTTTAGCATTAGCCTGAGAAAATCCCAGTTCACCTGCTTGTTTCACTAGCTGGTCTTCCTGATTCTGCAAGGTCCTGCCTGGCCCCCAGGGCCCCTGGAAAAGTGGTGATGGACACCTCAGTTTTCTCAACTGACACTCCCCAGTGCCATTTTTCTGTCTTTTTAAGTTCCCCATCAATTAGCACAACAGGTACTTATGGAAAGCAACCAGAGCAGGACACAAGGCTAGTCTCTCATATCAGCATATCACATGGTGCCGAATAGTTTTTTTGTTTTTAATTTAAAAAATAAACACATGAGGGACTGGCTGTTTCTGTTGCCCATCACTAGGCAGCACATAGTCCCTTCAACCATTTTCACAACTCCGGGAGAAACTGTGCAGTACTATACAAATCTATTTTAATACACAACACTCGATTGAACAAGATTTTTATATTCTTTTATTGATGAACAAAGTGAACTAAGTAAAACACAGTTGTTATACATTGGTTAATGTATGCTAATTATGCATTCTGAGTGGCTTGCAATGTAAATGTTTTTAGGTTTAATGATTTTTTTTTTCCTTCTCAGACAAATTTAAAAAAAAGGAAAAGTGTGGAAGGTTGAATATGTGAAGAATTTCTGAAGAACTGTCTTCAACTGTTAAAAGTAGTTATTTTGAAAAGGGGACTGTCCAGTGGATAGTGTGCATAGAAAAAAAAAGTGTTTGTCTTAAATATGCCAATGTAGTTATACTTCTTTATGATGCATTAAACTTGACTGACAATTTCCTGGCATTGTCATGGTGGTCACTGCTACCGAGGGCCACAGCACGGCCTGCCCAGGGCCCGTTGAGGGACCCCCTCCCTGGCCAGACTCTCTCTGGGGCGGGGGGGGGAAGAGACTGCTGCAGATTTCTCCACCGTGTTCGATTTTCAAACTTAAGCTGCAAGAATGAATACAGTACTTTCTGCTTGCTTTCTACCAGGAAGGTGGCCTCTTCCTTGAGGCCACTGTATCTCCCAGGCAGAGGCACCCTGTCCAGTCCCTTGCTTAGCTTCCCACCTCTTGGAATAATTGCCCATCTGCCAGACCCCTGGGCTTTGCTTTCATACCTGCACTCTCAGGTGCTCTTCAAATGTGTGGTGACCCTATTTTGTAAAGTAATTTATAAATCACTTTATAACTAAAAAGAAAAAAGGAGAGACAGCCCGCACAGGCATTGGCTGGTTTCTGGCTGGTGGAAGGGATGGAACTTCTTCCCAATAAAATTAATCAAATTAAAGCAAAACACTGTCACAGCTACATAAAGCCTGTCACAGTGGCTAGTGCTTATGCAGAGCAGAAACAGAGGTGGGGTTTTCTTGTCAGGGGTAGGGGAAAGGGTATTTTTTTGTCTGGGAGTGTGTTGCCTTGTCTTCACCTCCTGGCAGTATCACCATTTTAATTTCAGGCTGCAATGGGGAGAGGAACTCAGCACTGCACTCCTGCTTCCCCTACAGTTCAGCTGCTCCCTCCTCCCTGCCAGCCCCTGCTACATGAAAGGCAGGCTGATTTTTCCTAATGTTGTTTCCAGTATTAGAAGACACCTCTCCTCCATGCCAGAAAACCCACCAAATCATATGTCATCATCATCATCATCATCATCATCATCATCACTAGTCTGCCACCACCCTAATCTTTAAACTCAGTGCTATGCTAACACACAGGAGCCATTTACAGAGCTCTGCATGTTGCCTTAATAATTAATGCAGTTGCAAGAGAGTGTAGCCTTTAATCTTTGCTAGTAATTTAAATTGCGGTTTTGGTGGAGATTTGCAGGAGCCATGGTAGCCTCCGTGTTCCTTACTGTGGCATGGGCATTGTTTTTGAAAAGAATCGGGAGCTGCAGGGTTCCCAGCCTCCCCTCCCAAGTGAAAGTTATCTTTGTAGCTATGCCAGACTTCACAACTTCAGGGCTCTTTATTTTACCGTGACAGACTGTTTTCTGTGCACAGGACCTTTTCACATGGCATCTTGCAGAGGATCTGCTCTGAAAATAGCCATTTAAATGGTGTGTTGTCTCCAAGCCTGTCAGTTTTGTATTTTGCACCTCTTCAAATGTAATTTCACCTATTCTTCCTCCTTACTGTCTCTTGTCCCTCAGAAATGAGAGGAAAAAGAACACTTCTGTCTGTTGGGAAGTAACACAGAGCAATGCCAGAATGAGCAATTTTTGTGTCAAGATCTCAGATGTTTCAAGGTTTCATACTCTTTAGAGGGAGAAGCCACTAGGACCTAAATGCTCAGAAGTCAAAGTCAAGACCTCTCAATTTTTTTTTTTAGTATTTTGTTTACAATCACAGCAGCAATTTTTGGAAGATGTTGCAAGATGATTTCACAATAACATCAGCCCAGCAAGTGGCTTCTCTCATGGCAGACCTCTGTGTAAGGATAGCAACAGAAACTACAGCAGCTATATCAGGAGTTTATTCCACATGCCAGCCAGCTTTCTAGTAGTTTGATGGCTTATTAGGATCACTTAAACTTTTAGAAGAATGCATTTTAAACTGATACATACCTTTTGTTCTGTGTTCTGCATGTCATCTGCAGTTGGAAAGAAAGCCATGCTGAAATGAGTGGCAACAGCCACATCAGATAAAACTACTTAATCAAGTTTTTCCAACTGCAGCTTATTTTGCTTAGAAAACGAAGCCTGGCTTCTGAGATCAATCACTAGTGACTGACTGGTGCAAAGAGAAAATGCCAGACTCCCCTGGTGTAAGCCACTTTTAAGTTCACCATGGAGAAGATCACTAAAGTAAGAGTTGGGATTTTTTTCCTCCCTTAAAAAAGCAAACAAAAATTAAATTTTCCTGATAGGAAAAACTACAAAGCATACACAAGCTTGCTATAACACATTCTAGCCAGGGAGAAAGAAAACAAAAGATGCTATTGCCCTTTGAAGTTGTTGTTTGCATTTGCACTGGCAAATTGCAGATGATTCTTTGCTGTTTAAATGCAGCAGAAATACTGCACTCCAACCTTTGATTGAGCAGTTACCACAGAAATTTTAGTTCACTTTTGCATTTCATCTTTGGGCTTACAATGCTGCAATAAATCACCTTTCTCCTCAATATTCATGCTAGAAACACAGCTGACTGGCAGTCCAGCTGCAGTTGACACTCTTCCAGTTGCTGAGGTGGAAACTTCAATGTTCCCAGCACTGGTGCTATGTTGGTTCCACATGGGAACAGTGCCATTTCACTGCTGGTGTGTGGCCCTGTCCCCACTGTGTGGTTACCCTGCTAAGCAGGAGTGCTGCTGTGATGGCAGATCAGTGAGGCTGCTCTGGCTCACTCCTTGAACTCTGGAACTCCGCATGCTTTGCTTACCTCCCTCTCAGGGAGACGAAGGGAAATCTAAGCAGAGCACAGGGTGTCAAGCTAGAACCATGGCCAAGGCCCTGAAAATCAGTGACACCAGGTTCATTATTTTCCATTGGAGGATGATTGAAATAATAATTTAATGAGTGAGTCCAATATTTCTTTAAATACTAAATTCCCTTTCTCCCTCTCATTTTCCAAATTGGGGTGCTTTGTTGCACAGCAGCACCAGGGAGAACAAGAGACACAGGCCCAGAAAGTGACTTTGTGTCCCTGCATACAGGTGAGCAAAAGCTCCAAGCCTGGAGCAACAAGTGCCTGCAACAAGCCTTCCTCCATCTGCAGCCAAACATGGAAACCTTTAAGGTATCAAAGGAGTTGGGAGACCCTTACAATATCTCCCCAACATGAGGGTCCTGCTGCCAATGTGCTCCATGTTGTTGAAAACCCAGGGTTGTGATTTAAACTGTAGCTGCTGAAAAAGAAATGATGCATCCTTCACCCTGATGGGCTTTTGCATCCCTTCACGTGAGACCTTCCCAATTGTCTTCATCTGCATCTTGGGGCCACTCCTGCTTTTCTTGGCCATGGAAATATTGTCTTAGTTAAAACTCCAAGGAGAATTAAGAAGGGGTAGCATTACAAATAAATTCACAAAACAGTGAATTGAGAAAAATTAAATTCTGGTGTAGATATTATGTTATGGTTTAAAGTGCACTTGCGTAACTAAGGAATTTTCTAGTGGTTTTAAACTGCATCATAAAAAAATATGTGCTGAGCCACTGGCTATGTGTTTCAGTCTTCTTACCTTCCTCCATTACAGCACAACTTCAAAAAATAAACGAACAGACAAACAAAAAATCCCAAATCCCATCCACATAGCTGCGTGTCACTTCATCTGGGGACTCATGCATCTGACCTTGCTCAGCTCTGGGAGGTTTCATGCTGATGAAAACGGCTGATTTCAAGGACTTTTCACACAGTATATTTCTACTTTTTTTTTTTTTTTAATTCTCCCATTTGTCCTCACGTCTCCTCTCAGCTGGAGACTGTGCTGGTTGCTGCTGCCCCAGCTTCCCCTCTCCCTCTGCTGAAGGGCTCAAGGAGCTTCATCCAGCCAGCGTTGTATGGAGGAGAGAGGCACAATCAGTCAAGTGGAGGCTGCACAAATTCTTCTGGGTTGAGATTTGATTTAACATCAGCCTTCTGGTGGAACAGGCTTGGCACAGAGCTGGTTGGCAACAGCTGAACATAAGCCCAGGAGGGCCAGAAGGCAAGGACACCTGGCCTGGATCAGGAATAATGTGTCCAGTAGGACCAGAGCAGTGAACAACCCCTGTGCTGAGCACTCTCCTCACCTTGAGTGCAGTGTTCGATTCTGGGCCCCTCATGACAAGACAGATACTGAAGGGCTGCAGCATGTCCAGAGAAGGAATCAGTGCTAGGGAAGAGTCTGGAACACAGGAACACCTGAGGGGTCTGGGGGGGCTCATCCTGGAAAAAAAGAGGCTCAGAGGGAACCTTCTTGCTCTCTACAATTCCCAGACAGAGTGCATCTAGGTGGGGGTCAGGCTTTGCTCCCAGGAAACAAGTGACACCATCTCTGAATATATTTAAAAGACTTGTAGATGTGGCACTTGGGGACATGGTGTAGTGGTGGACTTAGCATTTTTAAGTTAGTCATTGGACTCAACTGTAAAGGTCTTTTCCAATCTAAATAATACTGGGATTCTATCATCACCTCTGCTGTGCACCCTGGGTGTTCCGGGCTGCCACAGTGCTGCCTCAAACAGGGCTACCCAGTGTGCTGGGGCCAGAGGGTCACTTTCTTTGAAGCAATGTTGCTCTGGGTGTATCTATGACCTGTTTCACTTAAGTGGGCTTAGGCTGGAGCCAGGGGGTGAGTCCTGGCAGTGCCAGTGACCTGCCAGGTGGCTGCCAGGTTCTGCCCTGTGCTAGAGTAGTAACTAAAAATTGCAGCCTAATGAAGAACTGAAAGACACATGTAAAGGACTCAAACATGAAATAATGATGAAACACAAAAACAGATCAAAGCTTTTAATTTCACACTAAGTACTTCACTCTCACGCTTAGAAATTCTTATCAAAGACAGGCAGATGTCACTGCCTCCAGGGGTCTCAACTCAGAGCTTCCCGATTTGCATTTACTCTACAAATTTGCCTTTAACACCAGAGACCAACGATGTAATAGTAGCAGCAGTTTTTGCTGTGGCAAAGCCACATGCTGAAATTTAATAGCACTGCAGAGCTGAGTAAGGCTTTCCAGTGCCCATTAGGTGCTGTACAACTGTAAATGCAAATAAATCCCTGCACAAATGCCACCAACCTTCTTCATACTGGTAAGATGAATTACTATCAGGTAACACAAACATTAATTTCCATAGCAAAATACTAGAACAAGCCTTCCATTTTGGGCTCTATATTAGGCAGGAGAGGGTTTACGAAGTTTATAAATAAATTGTACTCCCAGACACACCAAGCCATGGGCGGGGGACCCACTCTTGTGGGGCTCTGCCTGTGTGAGTCTCCCTTCTCTCCAGATGAAGGTGGGGATTGCTGGGCTTTCATGTGAGGGGCTTTGCCTGGTTTTCTTTACCTCTCTGGTCATCAAATTCCTTTCCACAGTCAAAAGCTCACTTAACCAGTGACACAAGTAATTAGTTCATTGGAAATAGCATTGCAAGGGCCAGCTGGGAGCAGGGCAGGGTCCACAGAGTGATGGGACTCCCTACCATCAAAGCTGCAAGGAGCCAGGGATGCAGCACAGGCTGTTGTGCTCCTGAATTTTGGAAAGTGAGGTTGCACAGGGCAGTGCTGGGTCATGGGGACAATTCCTCGGCTGCCAGCAGAGGTCCAGATGAGTCGTTTTCTGCAGCAATGCTGACACAGCCACCCGATGCCAGCTCAAAGGGGAAGGTTGGGAAGACTTTGTTGCTGAGCTCAGCTAACAGCCTAGAAAAATAAATTGTACTCTAAATCTTCTTGAAGAGAAGAAAGCAATATCCCATATGTTATGGCCTAATAATAATTCTAGTGATGCCACAGAAGTGCATCTTCAAAGAAAACTGCAGAAAATGAGTGCTGAACTAAAACCTGGGGTGCTTCCCCTGATTTTGTAGTGCTTAGAAGGGTCTCCCCAGGGCGCTGCTGCCTTAAGCTCATGATGAACATGAAGTTGACTCCCTTTGAACCATCCTGACCTGTTCACCAGCTGTTAGCACCCAACTGTGCATTGTAGGAGATCACGAGAGCTTTACATTTCTCCTTCAGGGGCTCAGGGCAAAAACACTTGGACTTCTGCTATGCTGGAAAGGGCATAGACTTGCTTTTCTCTGCCCAGACAGAGAAAAATCACTGCCCCCAAGTGATGGCTGTTCAGGGCAGGGGTAGAGTCCGCTTTGAGGTATTTCAAAGATGTGCAGATGTGGCACTTGGGGACATGGGTTAGTGGTGCCTTGGCAGTGCTGGTGGAGCAGCTGGAGGTCTTTTCCAAGCTAAACAATTGTGTGATTCTATGCTAATCGGACCTTCAGTTTCCTTAGCTGAATCATCCTTTCCTGCACTTCACTAGTGTTGTCCTTCACAACTCCTGCAGGGAGGAAGAACCACCTCTCCATCTCTGCACTATCCATCATCTTCAGTGCCATGGTACAACAGGGTTTCCTATAAGGAAATCACTTGATTTCTAATGCAGCCTCAAAAAAATTGTCTTACAAGATGGTGCTTCCACAGCCAAGTCTGCAATGATAACCATGGATGCAGGACATGCGGTGACTATAGAAAATACAGCCGTCATGATGGGAGTAGAGTCCTGTTAACTTTCAAGTGGTAATTATATGGAGAAGTTGTGGTATTGTGACATGGGGAGAATGGGGTGTTTATCCAGGCTGGCTCTCAGGGCTTGTGAGAGAGCTCTACAAAGCCTCTCATCATTTTCATCCTCCCATTTATATTATTTCGTAAAAGCTCTTTTGGTGTGTAGGGCACTGATATTATCTTACTGAATTTTAAGTTATTTTGTAATGGAATAAGTTTGTTTTGTCCTTGCGCTGTAGCCACTTACCCATCAGGGCTGGCAGCATGCACTCTGCACCCCGGAAGGCTTTTGCTGCAGAACTGCCTGAGAGATCAGCCAAAAGTCAAAGACAGGAAAATAAAAATTTAATCAAGCGTCTGAATAGAATGTGAGAATAAGAATAGGATGTAGGCCTGCTAATCCTTCTTAAAGCATGGAAGCCATTTGTGATAGTTCAACATCTTGTTTGTTGTTCTGCAGCAGCATTAATTACTCCATGCAGATGAGACTGAGAGCATTTGGTGGCCCATGGCTGCTGTTGTTTGGTAGCTCAGTAAGAATGAAGGAGTTCCTGTACTGGGAGGGAAGGGGGGAAGGGATGCAAGACCCCTCTACAGCCCCTAACGTAGAACAAGGCAGCCACAGACAGCGGCCTGTGCCTTGCTCAGCTCTGTGCATGTGCTCAGAGTGGAGAGCAATGCAGCCTGATGTGATACTGTGTCTATTCTCAGCACAGCTATTAAATACAACATTAGCATTACTAGACATCAGCTGGAGCTGCACTGGGAGATGTGGAAAGAAAAAGATCATCCTAACTTCTTTTCCCCTTCATCACAACAAGTGTTGTGTTATAAAGATATAAACACTCAATCTAGTTATGAGAAGCATAATCATCTTTCTGCTTCAGAGGTGGGGGAAACCCAGTCTAGGGAATTCCACTCACTCAGATGCTTTAATTTGAAACTTACCTGCAACTCCAAACCTCCTGCAGTTTCAGGTCAGTTTATTCAGCTGCAGAACAGCCCTGAGAGCCTTGGATCATTCCTATACCCACAAAATCCCAGTGGGATTGTGTGCACAGGCTGCTGACAGGCTGCAGATGAAGAAGGATGCAACTGGCAATAGACAGAGGACACAGCTTTGAAGGGGTGGGAAATATGTGGGAAAAGAAATAAGATGACACTGGCAGGTGAAATGGGGAAGAACACGTTTCTTTGGATGCTTTTGAAATAGAAAAGCTAAATTCCTTACTATAGCCATTATTATTTTTAGATCTTTGGATCAAGAAAGTGGGTGAAGTATCAGATATCCACCCATCCAAAGACTCTTCCATGACTTGATGCAGGAATCTAGTTCAGACATTAAAGATGATGCAGTTTGGTGCATTTTACAGTTGCTTTTTTATTGTCCCACTAATTAAGGGGACAATTTTCATGACAGATGAGTAAGAGGCTGTAAACTGCTTTTGTGGGCAATTAAAGGTTGAAGTGCAGAAATAACTTCAGAAATAACTTGAGAGTACAACTCAGTATTGGGGAATACAATCCATGTAATGAAGAAAAAAAAATATAAATCCTGATTTTATATCAGGCTTGAGGATCTTGGCATTAGTATCTGGCCTGGCAGTAGCTTAAATTAGTCTCGTTTTAAGGACTGAAGCAAAACAAAAGAAAGCAGGCAGCAGAGCAAGCTGTGTTTCAGAGAAGCACATTTCCATGCTGCAGTTTTGCCTCACCAAATATTTGGGTCAGGGATCAGGTCCAGCCACTCCCAACAAGAGGCACAAGCTCTAACCTGTGAGTGATGAGCTGGTGCTCTGGGGACTAGAGAGACAAGGCAGGAGAGAAGTTACCACACCAAGAGTGCACCATGGAGAAACCAGGGCCACGCAAAAAAAAGTCAGTGTTAATGATCAGTCAGTTCCCCCGGTTCCAGTAGAATTCCCTCCTTATCCCTGGCAATAATTGCAACACCATGTGTGGAAAGGTTACGCCATCTCAGAGGTCCATGAATGGGAAGCAGCAATGCTTGTTTCCCTGGCTCTGGAGCACTGCAGACGCTGCCAGAGCCAGAGCTGGACCCTTGATGAGTCCGGAATTCTGTGGCTCAGAGGGACACAGACAGCTTTCTAGAAGAACATCACAATTTCTGAAAGAACTGCAACAAAACTAGACTTTTAAGAAGGCACTTGTATTTTTTTGTTATCATGTTCCAGCAGAAATAATTTTTTCAGTAAGCTAATTTTTTTTCATTTGGCAACCATTCTAGAGAGGAGCAGCCAGGCTAATAGGTCTATGGTCCTATTGTGTACAATTAGCACAGCTTTCCTAGCACCAAAGACACCACTTAGGAAGAAACATGAGAACTCATGTACCAAATCAAAACACTTTTCCCTCAGAGTGACATTTTTGGCGACAGCTCTCAGGTGCCAATCAACCCACTGGGGAAAAGGGCTTTTTTCCTGGTTGTCTCCAGCCCAGTTCACCGTACAAATCACCAACCCTCAAGGCAGTCTTTTCTCAAGCAAGACCAAAGAGAGCATTTGTAGCACCTCACTACAATCTTCCATCGCTCTCAGATGATGCTGGAGGACACTGGAATCCTTTGCAACATTCCACACACCGAAATGGCTTTCCAGGATGTGCATAGATAAAGACAAAAATTAAACTCTTCAGATTGTGCAAATGAGCATTGCTCCATCAGGAAAGGCAGAACACCTTTTACACCCCAGCCATGTGTATTGAATATAGGATTTACCACTTCTCATAGTCATACCTTTGACTTCAATGGAGATGTTCCTGCTCAAAACAGGGCATGTTTGCTTCTGACTTGTCTTGGTAATTGAAAACCTGTTAAAATGAAGAGGGTATGAACAGGAACACTACAGGCCAGTAAAGCTTTGACTGAACATGAGTTCTCACTTCAAAAATTCTAGGTGCTGGCAGTAACTCTCCTTCACCTTCTTCCCCCACATCCCAACACCCCCATGGCCTCTCAAAAAGTGAGAGTGTTGCCAAACCTACATTTTCCACAACTGGGAATACAAACCAGTCAGAAAATGATGTGTGATTGTACAATCAATCCCATTAAATGTTCAACTTGCTACCTAAGTACACATTGATCACGCAAATAAAATATCGGGAGCTTTTCTATTATTAGTTTCCTCATGGGTGGATGAATATATTAAAGTTTATATGGCTCTGAGAGATTCTGTGACGGATGCCATTCAAGGATTGCAGCACACCCAGATGATCATCTGCACACATGTAAGTGATATTCATTTATGGAAGTTTTTTTTGTAAGAACTGCAAAGGCCCTCCTCGGTTCATGGCATTGTTCAATCTTCTTACGTTTCTTCATAGATTCAGGGTAGAAAAGTATTCCCTTTCCCCTTTGGTGCTTGTTGATAGAGGTGTCCTGATAATCAGACTAAGCTTGGGACCAATTTTCAACTCCTAACAGCTCAGTAAACTAAAATGCTTAGGCAATTTATTCTCTATATATTGTCAGCTAGGTAACACTTGATTTCTCCTTTCATTACTGCATTTTGTTGTTTTAAACTGGAATCCAGCATGTGTGTTTTCAACAGATTATCTCCATAATCACTTTCTTTTTGCTATGGAAATGATCTGAAAATTGTTCTTTGATACGAGAGAAGAGTTCACAAGGCCACGCTGTACAAAAACTTGAATCGGGCAATTATCATTTGTAAAGAGAAACTGTTATCAAAGTAACTGCAGGGGACACCTCCAGGACTCCTCTTAGAGTCAGGAAATTTGAAACATATATTTCTCTAACATGAACCCTTCTGAATAATTCATGTAAGCTGATTTAATGCTATAGTTAAGTCTGGCACTCGGGACAGAGATCGGGGGGTTTTGCCACAGATGGAGGATTTCATCAGATCCTCTAGGACTGGGGGACAGAGCTGGGGTCTCATCACTAGGGATTTGTACCCAGGTGCCTTTAGTTGGGTAGTGTCCATTCCCCGTGATCGGCAGCCTTGTAG
>NW_008238971.1:166421-169991 GCF_000691975.1 Corvus brachyrhynchos
TGGGGAAGGGCTGGGGTGGAGGTGAGTCCCTTCCTGTTTTTGCCCAGACTGCCGGCTGGGGAGGCAGGAAGGCAAAGCGGAGCAGGAGCCCCGGTCCCCCATCACTCTGCCCCCAGCAGAGATAATGGCAATCAGAAGCAGAGCTTCTGGTTTTCTAAAGCAGCATCAAATGACCCACACTGGGATAACAGATGTTATCTGTTCTTTAAAGAAAGAAAGCACCCTGACATGAGAGAGCACCATTTTGTTCTTCATTCACTAAATGAGAGGAGCTATAAGTCGATGGGAAATGGTAGTTTACAAAGCTCTAAAAGGAAGACCTGGCATTTAGCACGTGACCAGTACTGAAAGAAGGAGTCTGGTTTTAACTATCATCTTGGGTGTCCACAGGCAGGCAAACCAGCTGAAGGGATGCTTGTGGCTTGTATTTTTTCTTTGTAAAAGTAAAGGGGTTGGAGACAGCTGTCTTCTGACAACTGCAGCTGGCAAATTCCTGTTGTCTCCTAACCTAGGAACTAAATCTATGTGGGAGCCCCCTATCTACCTCTGGGGACATTTTGAGCAAAGCTAATTTCAATGAACTCAGGATTTCAAACCACAGGATTCTGGTCTGTTACTTCCCAGGACTCTCATTCCCATTATGCAACACAGCCTGCAAACCAAAGGCCATATGGTGTTGCCAGATTTTTAAAAAAGGATATGAGGAAATGGAAAACAACCATTTTATAGGACTTACCAGTATTTAATCCCAAGGAACTTTTCTAATGCCAGGTGCCCCTTTATTTTTTTTACAGACAGTGAAACTAATGCGTATGTATTTTGACCAAGGTCAGAGGGTGGCAAAATACTGTGGTTTTGTTAATTCCCAGAGGCCAAATTCCTCCCCTATCAAAACAGGGTGCTGATGTACAGAACCAAGTTGCTGAGTAGTACTGAACATAACTATGTTTGGGTTTCAACACAAGGCTAGGAGGCTCTTACTCAGATGTAAAACTGATGAGTTGCAATACAAACCTATGATAGTTTTGTCCTTGGCACTCTCATTTTGCTGAACTGCAACAGCCCTGAATTCTTGTTAATTATTCTCTTTGTATTCTGCCAGATTTTATATTTAAATCGGAGTCATCGGTGGTTATTACTTACAGATATTCAAAAGCCACACGTTGTCTTTAAGACATTTGAAGAACTGGAGAAAACACACAGCTGTGTCATCAGAAGTTGACCCTAACCTATCTTGTTCCAAAGCCTGTATTTTTCAAATTGTAATCACTGCCTAATGCTGTAGATGACACCTACTGGGCAAATGAAGGTTGCACATTCAGCATTCCACAGCCTCCTGAATATTTGGTTTTCTGAGACAAGAACAAATCCTCTTCACCCTCTGTGATAAGATTTTGTTGCATTCTTCACACAGGCTGGCAATTTCCAACTGACAAGACGAAGGACAGAAGCACAAGTCCTCAACTCACTAAAACCCATGGGATAAAAAGTGGCTGTGTTTGCAGAGGAGAAGGTCCTCCTGAGACTATGACTGAAATCTAAATATTCCGTCTGTTTCATTAGCTCTGTACAGAAGCAGGAAGACCAGAGCATTAGAGAAAACACCACTTACCTTTTTTAACACTGGTTAATTTTCTTTTGCTCTACAGGAAACTACGATCATAACTTGTTTAAAATATGCCATTGCCAATCAGTGTTAAGCAATGAAACAGTAGGGTGTTCATTAAACACAAACAATATTAATGGTATAGTTAGAAAGAAAACACTGAAAATTCTCCCTTTATGTTGGCTAATTATTCACATTGGGACTAATAGCAGACTTTTAATGTGTAAAAATGATATTATCTATCTGGTATATTATCTAAGTTGTTCTTACTGCTTTCTAAAGAAACTAATTTGAAATTTCTATCAATTCAATCTGCAAAAGCAATTGGGGGTACTCAAAGTTAGTCTATATTCTGTATTATGCATTCACTAATATAACTCCACTCATTAAAATTCCAAGAATTTAGAGGAAAACTCCAAGAATTTAGAGGATTGTTACTCCTCATTAGAACTTACAAGAAAAAACTTTGACACACTTTGCATGTGCAGCCACAGTGATTAACTGCATATATTAGATATTTGGAAGCATAACTAGTTACCCATCTGCACAATTCAAATTTCACAGGAAGCATTTTATTCTTTGTGGTACTTGTCAACCTGATGTGCCACAAGTGCCCACCCTCTTTGTGTAAAAGAAGATGCTTAAGTATATGGAAAAATAGTTCAAAAATGTTAATATCTTAAAAATTGATTCCACCTTTATTAACTTAATAGGGTAATTCTGAATAAACTTGTATTCAAATAAAAAGTAGAAAAGAAAAAAAAAATAAAAGGAAGATGTACATTGAGAAGTGGTCCAGAAATTACCTCTGGCCATGCAGAAAATATTGTCACATAATAAGGTCTCCAGATCCCCAAAGAAATGACAGACTGGCATGCAGTGTCATGGGGTTTTATTACCACAGGCCTGGGCACTAGGGTATATCACCGTGTCCCGCAGCCATAGGGAGGAGGAGGAGAGAAGATCCAGCAGGCAGGAATTGTGCAGCAAGATTGATTGATTTAATTATTTTACAAACTCTTTTATAGACTTTTTTCTTCATAGTCTAATTGGACAAAGGATCAGTCGCCCCTTGGGGGTGATTAGCTAAAATCCTAAAACATCCATTGTCAAAATATTTTTCTACTATACCATAAACAAGACTTTCCAAGGTTGCAGGTGGCTTGGTTGTTTACATACTCTGCTACCTCTTCTGCATGAGAGAAAAGTCTCACAGACTTAGAAAATAGCAAGAAAATCCTTGCTAGCAGCATTTTTGTACCTACAATTCCCCCTTTTTGTTTTATAAGATAACAACTATACTATTAATCCTAAATAGAAATCTACATCAGTTATTAATTCTAAATATGTCCTTAAGGCTTTAACTATCTGACTCCATAACAAGAAATTTAAAGTTCAGTCTCTGCTTGTGGAAGGACCATCCCAGTCTCTGCTTGTAGAAGGACCATCTGCCTGATGGTTGACATCCTGGTCATCATCAGAAGAGTCATTAGGCTGATGATCTACATTCTGGTCGCCATTTGGATGGTTGGCATTCTGGCCATCATTTGGAGGTTGCCTGTTCTGCCTCTGGTGCCGTAGGTCAGGGCGAACGCATTTTGAAGGTAGCCACCGTACCCCAGTATCTGTGGAAGCGCAAGCATACTCACAACCCCAAACCCCCAAAATAAGCTCATGCGGGCCTTCCCACTGGTTAGTGAGTAAATTCCGTACCCAGACTTTTGCCCGGGGCAGTTGTGTCTCGCCTGCAGACTGCAATGAGAGAAAATGATTCAGAATAACAGGATTATTTGAATTTTGTGGTACTGTAAGGTGATTAATTGTATACAAAGCTTTTGCTAGTCGGCTTCAGTAACCAAATTCAAAGGTTCCTGTGAGAATCATTGAAAAGCCATGATAACAGCTCTTAATTCAACTAACTAAGCAGAGTGAGTCTGACTCGGATTGGTGTGTTAATCAACCAC
>NW_008238971.1:170571-171205 GCF_000691975.1 Corvus brachyrhynchos
AAGCTGAGTCCAGAGCGGACGGGCGTTCGGCAGGATCAGGGTACATGTCATCTGTGGCCTTTGGTCAGAGATGTCTGCAGTCCAGAAGGCCTGCGGAAGTCCCGTAGATCCACTGCCGTTATCTTTGTGAGTTTGTTGTTCTATCCTGGGGACACAAGACTTAAAAGGCACTATTTTAGCAAGGCAGGTCTTCTTAGGAATAGTTACAGGGGGTTTTTGCGTGGAGACCATAGCGCAAATCAAGTCAGCGTCAATAACTCCTGAGTGCACTAAGATTCCTTGATGGGCAACGTCAGGTTTTCCCACCAGCATCGCACTGGATCCCTGGGCTAAGGGTCCATATGCATCCAAGGGAACCTTATAAATACCTTTAGAGTCTAAGATGACTGCAGCTGCGGTGTGGACGTCAAACCCGTCTGATCCCTGGGTGCCGTCTGATCCCTGGGTGGCTGGGTAGGCCTGTGCCTGTACCTGTGCCACTCTCTGGGGGAGAGACTGCATCGGAGAGCAATTCCCCCTCCTTTCACCCTGGTGGAAGTATCCCGACAACGGCTGACCATTGGCATGAGTCAGGGATCTACAATAGTCCGAGCAATGCCCTGGCCTGCCCCACCTCTTGCACTGAGGGGTCGGG
>NW_008238971.1:171743-172236 GCF_000691975.1 Corvus brachyrhynchos
GGCCAGCTTTCTCCAGGTTTTCTCAAAAACTGTAAATTGTACAGGTTGAAATAGTATTTGACCTAAGTGTCTGATATCAAATGGAGAAAGCAAATCTGTATTTATCACCCTTATTATCTGCATAACCTCAGCAGAACCTAGCCCATATTGTGCCACCTTGGATTGCAGGCCCTGGGCAACTTACCAAGCAATTACCTCATGCTTATCATGTTCACTTGAATTTGGGAGAGCCTTATACACTGGGAAAGCTTGGGTCTCCCCTTTTGGGGAGTCACTACCATCCTGAACTTCTGGCACAGCCTGTGGATGAAGTTTAACAGCTTCCTGGTTACGCCCAGAATCCTCAAATCTATTTGGCATTCCAAGTGTTTCCAATAACCTCCAGTCACCCTCCTCCAATGCTTGCATCTTAACTGACTCTAAGAAGCGACTGTAGTGGGTCGGACGCACTGTTACCGTGCAGTCCTGAAAGGTCCAGGGGCGAGACCGGCGC
>NW_008238971.1:172261-172619 GCF_000691975.1 Corvus brachyrhynchos
CCCTCCTCCAACGCTCGCATCTTAACTGACTCTAAGAAGAGACTGTAGTGGGTCGGATGCACTGTTACCATGCAGTCCTGAAAGGTCCAGGGGCGAGACCAGCGCAGCCTTTTTCTTCGCCGCCCGGGTACAGTCGCCTGACGACCTGGGACCAGAACCTCATCTGCCTCACTTCCCGATGATGAGTCATCAGGCAAAGGCAACTCAGAGACGCTGGGAGTGAACAGAGATGGACAGAGAGGGGCACTATGGCTAAGTTTGCTAGAGCCAGAACAGACAGCACAGACTACAGCTGGCTGCGCTGCAGTTTGAACAACAGCTTCTTCACGGGATGCTGTCTCGGCTGGTCCTGACCGAG